>NC_056726.1:1389043676-1389228676 GCF_019279795.1 Protopterus annectens
CAGGGTGTTATGCAGTGTCCCTGATACAGTTTTCATTCTCCCCCATTCGTATGTGAGGTCTGCTATTGATGGAAAGAGCATATTCCGCCGACCACCTTAGGTAGATGATAGCATAATAGTTTGGTGTTACCACCTGTTCGCCTTTGTGAGGGACACTCCACTCTGGGCAGTTGTGCCCTGCAAAATGAATGTTACGGCACATGGCCTGTGATTTCAGGGAAAGAGTTCATATATTGCTTGTAGTGGTTGCATAAAATGATTTTGTTGTATCTGAAACACCTAGATGTTATAGGAAACAGTATTAGCAACTATAATGCTACAAGAATAACCTTAACTTCTGCAAACCGGTGAAGTAGTCAATTTTCTAATGGCTGTGTGTATGTGTTGCCTTGCCAAATCTGACATCTCTACATATAGGTCCTATAGGGCTGCCACCTTTCCAAATGGCCAAAGTGGGACCTGCTCTGTAGAAATGTCAGACGTACCAGGTCAGAAGATACTTACAGCCATGCATAGTACAGAAATATACATATTAGCACAAATCAAAGCTTAGTCTAGCGGCAGTCAAGTTGCTTATGCTACTTCACATAACATATCGAAGTGTCATTTATACAATAACCATTACATGCAACTATTAGAGAAACGTAGAATATAATATTGTCCTCTAATCAGGACATTTGCTATGGCTAGATTATTCTCGCATGACACATATGCCTAATGAGGGACTGTCCCATGCAAAGTGAGAAAGGTGTTACTCCTAAAGTCTCACTTCGGCCAATTTAAAAGGTGGAAAACCTGCAATAGGTATGCGGTAGCATGACCCGGCAGAAAGACACGTTTCCCAAAACACATTTATATGTCTGCATTGCAGAGTATCGGTTCCCATGTATCAGTTAGATGGGAGCAGATTGTATGAGGAACACGCATATAATATGATTATGTCACTGGACAGGCCGCCGATTCCGTACAGTCGAACGCCTGCCATCGCATAATGGTCAGGCATACCCGATACTGTAGTCATGTAGTCCGATGTAATAGGCATCACAAGGGATCACGCCCACCCAGCGTGAGTGACAAATGCAAGCACCAATGTCGGTGCACGTGCAAGTGAGGGAGAGAGTGGGTGTAAGTGTGTTTGTCTACCAGTATGTGAGTATTGCACTGTTAAAGAAATGTGGAGTCTAAAAAAGTATAAGGAGCTGTAACCAGAGGTCAGCAGTGCTCCCACCTGCTGGAATGTGCCTTACCCACTCCGTATCTAAAGGCCTTGTTCTGTCCGCAAACAAAGAACCGTCCTTTGCAAGTGTTGGTAGCAACACCCAGCGCACACAGCTGATTTGAATTACCAATACACCATGGCATATATACAGACAACAGACAGTACCACACACATACCATACAGCACAGTCATCCAACAGTATAGCAATGTACTGGCAGATATGTCCGGACCACTAATGTTTGCAGACCTGGCTGTCTTGTGTTTAAGTGTGTGAGCATGTCCAGTATGACCATTACGCATGTTGTCGACTGACATTACCGTCATACCTTCATGTGTTTGAGCATGCCCAGTATGGTCAACTGGATTGTATGTGTCACATGTTCAGGTAGTCAGTACTGTGGTGCTGACCCCTGCATTGTACACTGACAGGTGGCATGCTGTGTCTGCAGGGTAGCCAACGGTCATGTGGCATTGACTGTTGCTACATTTCTGCACAGCGTGGGGGGACATCCAACTGTATCCACCTTCCTACACAGCACCGGGGGTGGCGCACATGACTTTCACATGTGTATGTTGGAAGGTGGGCACAGCTGACAGATGTACACTTTTACTACTACTACTATACTGGTATGTCAGGTATACCATTTCAGTGTGTGGACCTACCTAATTTGCTGGCTAGAGGCATACCAGTGTACTTCAGATCCTAGCTTTAATTACCAGCATATTGGTTTCAGACGTCCTAGCCTTTACAACCTACATCCAACTGCCTGGCCTACTATAGTCTGTGTGTGTGTCTGTGGGGGTTGGGGTCAGCCATTGGGCATATCCAGAGGCCATTGTATAGCATTTGTCTGCATTGGTCTACACCTGTCCAGCTGTATGAGACTTGTGTGGGCTGTATGGACACACATGATGTTCAGCCCATAACCTGCAGTGGGTTAGGACACTCTGTGTACTACTGGCTACTATTGTGACCCTGGTATGTGCTACAGATGTCATGGTGCCACTATGGACGTGTACTTTCTGCTGCCCTAACAGTTGGCCACCAAATTCCCTTTGTATGCACACATCCATACCATAGCTATAAGTAAAAACATATTCTAATACAACTGCCAATTGGTAGGTTGATTGACTTACCTTGGGGGTGTGCCAGACCTGAGGATGGTGCTGAAGGGCTGCTTATGTCGGATGCACACAGTGCACTTCCTATACATGGCTGAGCACAGGTAGTGTCATGTTTGGCATCCCTTTTACTGTCTGTGTGAGTCAGAGAGGGTGAAATTCCCTGGGTACCTACTGTGTCGGTGCATGTGCCATGCATTGCCTCTTTGCCAAGGGCAGGTCATACTGTGCACGCCTCCTTTTGCCTACTAGGTCCAGCTCAGGTAGTTCCTTTTCCGAGTCACAGTGTGCCTATACAGGCATTGGCATTGGTGGGGAGCTGTGTGGTCCTGCCCCATGCTGTTCCTGCTGCAACTGTTTCTGCAGGATCATATTGTGTAGCATAGCACATACCATAACAATTTGGGTGCATGTAGCTGGTGAATACTGCAATGCTCCACCGGATGTGTCCAGACACCCGAACCGTGACCTGAGCATCCCAAACACATGCTCAATTATATGTCTTGCCTGTGCGTGTGCCTCATTATGGTTTAGTTGTTCAGGTGTATGTGCATTGCTGATGGGTGTCATCAGCCACAACTCCAGTGGTTACCCAGAATCCCCCACTAGGTGACTGTAGGGGATGTCCATATTGGCAAAGGTGTGGTACAGCTGCGTCAGATGCCATATATTGGAATCGTCATAGCTTCCAGGGCAGCTAGCACACACATTCAGTATAATGCCCTGGCCATTGCATACGACCTAGCTGTTGGAGGGTATGCCCTGCGGGTAATGTAGGCCCTACCCCGCTCACCGGGTGGTGCTTTGATGCGTACATGCATGCAGGCTATAGCACGCAGTACCCCAGGGTAGTCTGCCATTCAGTGGAGGAGACGCATATTGCTGGTCAACACCTCACGTGTGATGAGGACATGCACGTGCTCACTGGCATGCGGTGACATGGCATCTAGGAACTGGTGCAATACTCTGGATGCAGATGCCTGTGGGATCCCCCATGATATCCCTAGTTGTGCTTTGGGAGGACCTGTGGCTAGTATACCTAGGCCGACACATACCTTGGTATCCACTGGGATGGGTTTCCCTCAGCCTGTTCGATATGTCAGGTGTGACCAGCACAGCTCAACAAGCTGCTGTAGGAGGTATCTGTCCACCCCATAGCGCTCCACTATCTCCAGCTCATGTAGCCCCTGGTAGGTTACCCTGGGTCTGTAAAGTCTTCTGTCTCCTCACTAAGGGTTGTTCAGCAACATTCACATCCTCACCACCCTCAGCCTCCTACACATGTTGGTCTATGTTGCCTGCTGCAGCCCTTCTCATTTGGTTGGATTGTGTCGTGAAATGTCCCCACATGTATACACCGGTGGTGTAGAGTATGGAAGAAACCTGTGTCTATGGTGCTTGGTCACTTTACCGTAGTGTTCTTGTCTGGGCTGGGCATGTAATCTGCTGATTGTGCTGATTATCACCTGTTCGAGCAGCTTGTTCACCTTGATTACTCCACTACTGCTGTTGTCCCTCCCAATTTCCATAGGCAGGTATAGACACACCCCTAGCTTAGGCGTGCTAAGGCAGGAGCAATCCCGAGACACAGGGCTCCAATGTACATACAGTATGCCTGACACCCCCCCCATGCTTTGACCTATATTCGAGTCCTGCACCCAGCTATCTATACACATACACTTTTGGGATTTGCATCACACCCTGGGGATAAACGGGATTCACTATTTTCAACCTCATTTGCATTGTATTGTCTTCTAATGCATAGTTATATGACCCATACTGATCTTCCAAAATAATAACCACTGCTTACTGTCGCTCAGATCCGCACACAGCTGGTTAAAGGTGCCTTACTATCACCGTATTCAATGTCCCTTGTTCTTCCCAACAACAAAATAGCTGGTCTTTACACGACTAGAACCCGGGACCCTGCACACCACTGACAATATGCTTTACCACTAAGCCATGGCAGATATACATGCATCTGAGGTGATCATGTACAGATCATCCAGCACAGACATTCAGTAGTATAGGACATGTATTCCATCATGTAGATTTATGTGTGCAAATGTCCAAATATATATATATATATCTAGATATATATATATATATATATATATATATATATATATATATATACACACATACATACACACACACACACATATACATATACACACACATACGTAGATATAGAATTTATATCACAACAGCGGACCACATGACACCAAAGCATTAGACAAGAATGAATAGAAAACCACATGTGCCACCTGCATTATGTAGTGGTGTTACTATCAAGGCAAGTGCGTTTCATTGCATCACATGGGTCAGACTGTATTAAGGTAAGAGTAGAGCTGATGACATTTACTCACCAGACCTATTGGTGGATGTATGTGTATGTCTTGCCAACCCATTCTCTTGGGCGATCATGACATTTGTGGACACTGTATAGGAAAGCAAAAAAACACACTCAACACATCTTGGAGATAGACACTCACAGATACCAACACATAGGATATGACTACCAAACACACACACCTGTCATGCCTTGGAAGAGAACACCTATCTGTCTATTCTATCACACTACAGCATTACGTAGTTATACAACACGCTACAATGATTACTGGATCACAGCACTCCCAGAGGCATACTTCTAGGTGGGAGACATCATCAGCAAAGGCAAAGATGCCAATAGGGATTGTATGGAGAGTGAGCAGTTTAAAAGCATTACTCTGTCCCCAGGCAGCTGGAAACACAAACACACTTGGCAGGGCTGGCATTAGAACATAGACCTAACTACTTTATCACACTACAGCATTACGCAGTTACAGAACATGCTACTGAGATTACTGGATCACAGCTCTCCCAGAGGCATACTTCTACGTGAGTGACATCATTAGCAATGGAAAAGACGCTGATAGGGATTGTATGGAGAGTGAGCAGTCTAAAAGCAGTACTTTGTCCCCAAGCAGCTGGAAACACACACACTTGGCAGGGTTGGGATTAGAACATAGATCTAACTATCTTATCATACTTCAGCATTTTGCAGTTACACAACACGCTACTGAGATTACTGGATCACAGCACTCCCAGAGGCATACTTCTAGGTGGGTGACATCATTAGCAATGGAAAAGATGCTGATAGGGATTGTATGGAGAGTGAGCAGTCTAAAAGCATTATGCTGTCCACAGGCAGCTGGAAACACACACACACCTGGCAAGGCTGGGATTAGAGCATAGACTTAACTACCTTATCACACTACAGCATTACACAGTTACAGAACGTGCTACCGAGATTACTGGATCACAGCACATAACCGAGGCATACTTCTAGGTGGGTGACATCATCAGCAAAGGCAAAGACGCCGATAGGGATTGTATGGAGAGTGAGCAGTCTAAAAGCATTACTCTGTCCCTAGGCAGCTGGAAACACACTTGGCAGGGCTGGCATTAGAACATAGACCTAACTACCTTATCACACTACAGCATTACGCAGTTACAGAAAGCGTTACCAAGATTACTGGATCATAGCACTCCCAGAGGCATACTTCTAGGTGGGTGACATCATTAGCAATGGAAAAGACGCCAATAGGGATTGTATGGAGAGTGAGCAGTCTAAAAGCATTACGCTGTCCACAGGTAGCTAGAAACACACACACTTGGCAAGGTTGGGATTAGAACATGGACCTAACTACCACAGACACTACACCTTTCAAGACAGTCAATATGATCTTCTAGGAATGCGGACATTGACATGGATGCTGGCAGTTATGGTTTACATACCTGTGAACCAGTGTGTTCAATGTAGGAATCCATCCTGAAGTGGGGTATGGTCATCTGTTGCCTGGATGACCACTATCACTATACAGGATTACAATGGTCATGCCCATACACATAGAAGCCCATAACCAACACAAGGTGTCACTGGGCATGCTCACACACTTAGTAGCACATGTCTGTTTGGAATGCACTATGTGTCCATCTACACAACGGTGTACTGGGTATGCTCACACACTTAGTAGTGAAGGGCTGTCTTGTATGCACTCTGATTCTAAACACGGAAGGGCACAGTGTGTCGATAGTCATCATTGTTAGCATGAAAGCTGCACTACATATATATATCTGACATCGGTCTTCTACACAACGTCTGCTGCTGTCCATTACCTTAGCTGTACCAATCTAAACCTGGCACACTAATACCACCCGTGGTGATGTCCTGCCAGGAGTGGCTACTTCACACATATAGTAGCATTCATAGATGAATATCCTGAGACCAGGTAAACACCCTGACACCTAGAGGACAACTGCATTGTATGTGTATGCTAAACAGTGCTAGATGTGTAGCGTTCGTAATCACAGCTGACAATCTAGATCCAACAATGGGGAATACTGACATCTGTGCAGTGAGGAACACCCGGCATAAGGCTCAGTTGTGCACAATAGCACTACCACCGTATACCTCAGGTACAGACATGTGGGCCATAACACCGTTACGGACCGCTCCAGGTGGTAGTGTCCCCACGTACATGAAGGCCACTCACGTGTACTGAACAGTACACTCTCAAAAGCCATCACAGATGTGTCAGGTGCAGATCACAGTGTCAAATGCCACATTCTAGGATGTCGCCCTCAGGCATCACCATGTCCTTGGAACAGCAACACACATCCATACATTAGTACAACACCATGTTACTCATGACCAGTGGACTGTACCTAGCTCTACAGCAACTGTGCAGACTACTCATATACTGACAGAGTTCCATCATGTGTTATGCAATGCAATGATACCACTGTTCATAACCAGTTCGGCTGTACACATAACAGGGGCCCTGGGTCATATACAGCTGTAACAGATAACTGTTGCTGTACACCAGTAAACACACTCATGTTCGGATATGACATACATGTACCTGCCATGGATATGTACATGCCCCCCACACACACAACACATATGTACATAGCATAGCTTTTGCTGTCCCTCATGCAGACAAGTGGCTACAGCAATTACACACATGCACATGGAAGGTAGGTCCATGGCTGTTGAATGCTAACAGTACATAAGGTGTGATAGCAATGTTGACTGAGTTAACATTCCCTCTGTACTGGTTACCCATAACAACTATCATATCATACAACAGTCCATGTGTCATGTATGTCATCACACATGTCCACCAATTGCAATGCATACAAACATGGCTACATGACAGGAATGTAGAACCTACACACATGTACATGTAGTGGTGTGCATTCAGCTACCATGTATGTGCAGTAGCTGATGTTTGCAGTTCATCTGTATCTTACTACAACATGCAGTTGCAATGCAGCCCCATTATTGACACTTGTATATGGTGAAATACTGACAGTACGGTAAGATGTGCATCAGGTATGGATGGATGTGTGTACATAAAGTGGTGGGCCAACTTTGCAGATGGATGTTTGCTGAAGACAGCTCACAGGTGTGTCACAATGTCCTACCATAACATGTGCAACCACTAAGCTATGTTTCTTTTAATTGAAGGTGAAGACATACAACCTACACAGTGGTCAGGGTGTCACTGACTTTAAATCACTTGACACCTGTAACACTTAAGTCCTCCCATGTGCATATAGCAGCACAATTGTCGAAGGTAGCGTCGGTACACATTGTAATGCGGGCAATACTGCTGCATGTCTGTCAGACGTATCATAAGATAGCAGGTGTTTGATTCACAGTACTGCCATGTGTGTTTGCTTGTGTGTCCATATATGCCACGTATGGTGAGGAATACATCCCAATTGTTACACACCCCTGTACACTGTTGTAGAGATCTGTACATACTGCAGCGTAGAAAGCAAGACATAGGCAGGGGTGGTGTGTGTGTATCACACACGTGTATCACACACATGTTAGCTATCTGTATGTGCATAACATAGGTGAATTCAATTGTGGACTCCACAGTGTGTGTGTGTATGTATGTATTGCTGTCTGGTGCATGGAGTGAGGATGTATGCTACCATAGTGAACAGATAGGACCCCTAACCCCTCCAGGTGATGCAATCTACTACCCTGTTGATGCTGTCGGTCTTAGGCATTACTGACTACCTGTACATGTTCATTATCTGTGTCGCATCATGTGGGTGCACAGTACTGTCATGGTGATTACCACATAGGCAGGGGTCCTCACCTCAACACTATCAAGTGTGTGTGTTGTAGTGTCATTGACCCCGTGTGTGTGGGCGTGTTACTGTGTCTGAATACCTGTGTGTGTGTGTGTGTGTCTGTGTGTCTGTGAATAGTTGTGTGTTCTCATCTTGTAATGTGAATGTGTATTACTGCTACTCAGTGAGGCCTCATGCTATCAACTGGCCTCTACCCGTGACATCAGCTAGACCGCTGTGTAAATCCCCCACACCATGTAACTGTACCTGTGATGTCACCCGGTATGGATGTCATGTCCCCTAGCCACTGCAGCTTAGTACACAGCTCACATGCTCCTGGATCAGTAGATGTGTAGACATCTTTGAAATGTCAGCCTTTCTAACAGTCAGGTTGAGGCTACATATACCATGCTGGTATTGCCATACATGCCTATGAGTACTCCACATTTACACATGGAAAACTGCAAACACTGGTACTTAATGGCACATGCAATTAGACCTTAAGGAGGGAAGCAGGGCATCATTACCAACATGCTGTTACTGTTGTTACCAAGACACATACTGTGAACATAAAACAATGCATTCTAAACCTGTACTACATGGTATGTCTGCTGCGTGTCAACAGTACACAACAATTGTAATATACACTTATCTCCCTATTCTGTTCACCCTGTGAATCAAACTATATGAGCATGTCCCTGCACCGATGGTGTGGAGGACAGGGATGCGGCACAGGCATCATCATATGCACAGGGTGATAATGTTTGCCAGGGGCCTAGGCTGCACCAGTGGATGACATCATGTGTGTGGGTTAGGGCCTGTGATCTAATTGGCCATGTGTGGTTGTTATGCATGTGAGTGTTGTGGTGCCCTACAGATGTTTCTGGTGTGTGTGTGTATGTGTGCACACAGTTCTGCCATGTGTCCAGCCTACACAGGGGTATTATTGACAGCTCCAGATTGTACAGACCAGGATTTACAGCTCACTGTGTCCAGCCACGGCCCCATGACCTGAGCCTGCCAGGGGTTGCACGGGCACTACCAGACAGAAGTACAGATTGGGTACTGTCCGATGACACATGTCCACTGGATCCATGTCCCCGCTGGGATCATCCAGGGCCATGTCCATGTGGCCTGCTGTGTCCTGGTGTGGACAGCGCAGCACCAGCTGCACTGCTGCTGCTACTGGCACTATGGGAGCGGGCATGTGAGGTAGCTCGTTCACGTAGACCTGCACCAGGTGGTGTAGCTGGCCTACGTCCATGTGGCCTATGCCTCACTCCTACCAGATGTTCCAGCACAGACAGCTCATGCTCGCGGATTTTCATTTCGCTGTCAAGGATTCCAACCATGTCACCCAATCGTCTGTCCAAAACTTCAGCTGTATGCTGTTGAGCATTTGCCAATGCCTGGATGTTGTCATTTAAAGAATAGATAGCAGCCCTCTGAAGTCTCTGCCCTTCTCTGTTCTGCTGTTTAGCATGTGCCTGTGCCGCCATTACAGTCTAAAACATGCGTCTGGTGACACCAGCTGCTGCGCTCTGTCCTGCAGGTGCATGTCAGCCAGAGGTCCTCCTACGAGCAGCACTGACCACATGCCTATGTGGCACATCTGCAGTCATTTGACTGACATATTGGTGTGAAGACACAGCTTCCGTAGCCACCACACGTTCCTGTTCCAAGCTAACACACGCTAACTGTCCTTCCTCTATGGCCACTGGTGATGGGGTATGTGTTGGCATTAGAACTGCATGCGGGGAAGAGGGAATATAGGTGGAATGGCAAGCAATGGCATAGATTCAGCCCCTGACAACCCTGCCTGTACCTCAAGCATATGTTCATCATCACTGCTAGAATCTGTGGGGACACTAACATCAGATGGACTGCAGGAGGGTAACGCACCTACATCACCTGTGAAGGCAAACAAAGACTCTACATTACAATAGAGATGCACACACAGACACACACACACACAAACACACACACACACACACACACACACACACACACACACACACACACACACACACACAAACACACACACCATGCATGTGATTTGACAGAAGGCATGCAACATGCATGTGATACAGCAGACGGCATGCAGCTCAGACATTAATAGTGGTAGTTATCATACATCCCTGGGTTGCACACAACAGCAAGCATGTGTCATAGCAAAAGCCATGCATTTCACACAATCATGGTAGTAAGCATGCATCCCTGTAATACGCCATGTGGACCAGCACAGGTTAACAGTACACATGGCTGATGTGGGGCATATGTCCTTGACATTAACATGTAGTATGCCATGTAATCTGCTGACGTGTGCATTGACATGCATACATGTTTGACACAATGGTGTCCTGACACATGTACAGCGGTGTAATGGTGTCAAATTGCAGTGTTGTCTGTACACCATACAGATAGAATGCACTTTTAGCAGATGTGCATGACCATTGAAGGGTATTATGAGGCGTCTATATTGCTATACAGTGTGAAGTACAGACACAGTACCATTGCATGGAATCATGAGGCATCTCTATTGCTATACAGTGTGGAATGCACACACAGTGCATAGCCATGACTGTGTGCATACACAATACATAAATACTGTGGATTGTGACCCACATTGCTGAGGTGTATACACACTAAACTATCATGTGTCATGTGTGACAGGTCACCGAAAGACATACGGATGACACCCCTGCACAACTGCTAACATTTCTTAGCTGCCTGGCAACCATGTCCACACATGGCAGACTTGTCAATACATCATGTCCCACATGACATTTATGTACCACACACACGAGGTGCACAGTTGACAGTGATGTCCAACAGCAGCAAGGGAAATGTACGGTATCTGTACCCTGATGTGGTATCTGTGTATGTATGTGGATGCTGTACAGGTGACTACTGTCATGCTGTGACACAGTCATGAGGTTCAACACATCTTATGTGGTCGAATTAAGTGACACCTCCACAAGCTGTGCACGGGCTTTTAGGATGTCCAGTGTTCCACATCTACTATATAACTATTCAACAAAGGCTATAGTTGGACCATGTGTAGACAATGTACAACAGGGTGTACACACATACACATCACATCTACTGTGTGTTGCTACATGTCTCTGGCCATCCTCCATGGCCATGTGTGAACATGTGTTGGCCAAATGTTTGTGATGGCCATCTATCTCACATGTCTGTGTTGTCCCATATGACATACACCCATAGATGTCAGATACTCCACTGTCCACAGGGTTATCCAGACAAAGGGTTGTATGTTTGGTATGTGCGGTATGTTTTATGGGATAGTGAGACACTGTTGCAGCTGGACCACTTCATGTCATGGACACGTCAGATGGCACATCACATTGTGTGCAGTCATTGCAGGGGCATATTACACAATGTTGAATCCTGTGGGCTGCCCATACTCCAGCTCACTGTGTAGTACTGTTTGCATACCCCACATGTGTTGTTCTGATGTATAGTACATATTCCTACATAGAACAACACCTCCACCATTGTATGCACGGCTGTCCACACATCTAGCAATGACAGTTTCTGTGGTTTCATGTCGGTGTTTCATTTAGTTTGTATGTATTGCACATGGGTAGCCAGTGTGATTGATTAAAGATACAACCTGTATATCGTGAGTGGACCATATATTATGTGTACATGTGTTAACTGGCCACATGATGAATAGATCAGTGCATTAACATGCCTGATACTGATAACTGTCTCACCTGCAATGGCCTGCTGTCTCTGCGGCATGCCAGAGGTACCTATATAGGGGTGACACAGCAGTATGATCATTTTCCATGACTGTATGACAGCTACAGGGTGCAGTGTGCATGTTAACACATTCGCCAGTACAATAGGATATACTATGGAGTATGCACATGTGTGCATACACAGGTTAGCATACTATAGTATGCGGCATGTGTGTAAACATACCTTGCATATGTTACATTACATATTGTACAGTGACACATGCAACTAAATGGGATATAATAGTTATATGTGCAGTAGTGACTTATCAGGCAACTCCAGGCTCGGTGGTTGGGAGACACCCACCTCCATGATGGCAGATAGAGTTTGTGGATGCTGTTCTGATGGTGTCCCCAGGCTGGCCAGTAGCTCCTCGGTACGTGTGAGTGGGGGGCTGGGTTGGTGGCCCATCACCTGTGCCACCTTGTTCCCTGGTGATTGCATTTGCACTCTGTTTCTCATGTCTGATCAGATCCGTGCAGTGTCTGCGCACCTGCTGGTAGGTGTGGTTGTTGCCACCCACATCATAAACCCTCCTGTGAAGTTCCTGCCACAGGTCATCACGCTGCTGGGCATGCAGTGGCACATGGCTGAACAAAACCTCATAGTTATCCTGGAGGTAAGGACTGAGGGCCTCATCCTCCAAGCAGCTATATGCTGGCAGTCTTGATTGAGGCATATCTTGAAGACATAATGATGGAGACAGGTCACAGTATCTCAGAGATGCACAGAGATGCAGCTGCACATACATGTGTATTACATTTAGTACATGTGAACAGTTGTCTTTGCAAATCTTCATGACACTGACACCACTGATATGTTTGTGTCACACATATGTAACACCCGATGGGGACTGGATATTATCACCATATATGTGTGTCACCTCATTACATTGCTCATACTCCATGTGAATGCTGTGTTGATGTGGGCATGTCTGTTTGCCTGTACTGGTGTTCTTACCTATCAGCACATGCCTGGATGTGTCCACATTAATGCTGTTGACCTTGATACTGTGTATATGTCACATATCAACACATACACTGCATTAACGGACATGACCTGTGACGATGCAGACATGCGCATGGAAACCTTTACATGCCTGTGTTTTGCCATATACATCTACACGGCTCTGTACCGCAGTTCAACATCCTGCCACGTATCGCCTGTGTTGCACATGTGATACACATGGGACAATGGCTAGTCGGATGGTATTTGCAGGGATGGTTATCAACTATAGCATGTACAGACATGGTCATAGAGTAGTGTGTATGCCCTGGGCCATGTATGAGCATAGGATGTAAGGTTTTCTAGCTGTATCCGGCAGCCATGTTCCTGCCACCAGGTGAATCAGTGCAACATAACTGATCCAGACAGTTAATGATACATCTACCATGCGGTCATCACACCATGTCTGACAGAGATGACATGTGCAGCTTTGCTGGACAGGGTTGCATAGTATGGCAGGAGTATGTAACGTGTATGGAACAGGGATCTGCCCAGCATGTGGCGATCCTTGTACTAGGAAGGTGGCTGTCCATGACGTATGTTTTTCAGATCAGGATATGTACATGTAGCATGTCCAATATCACAGTGTTGGACATGTCTTTATGCAGGGTAGGCAGCATGCTGCATAGTGGAGATGATTAAGGTTTATGGACTTTCAGACCATACTCAGCAGGGTAATAGTGCAGTGCCCCCCATTATGAGTGGTGTCTGCACTTTGTGGGTTGTGATAACTGTTGGTGTGCACCATTCAGTGTTTTTACAGACTGACATGAACCTATGTTTTACATGATGTGTATGTGTAGAGCAAATTGTTTTGCCATATGTATATGATACAACCAGGGATGTGGACAGGTCACATGCAGCCTGAGTGCACCTTGTACCATCATAGTTATGGTTACAGGGGCTCTGTAGTGTTCATGGATATGTGATTGTGTACCTGTTGGGGGGGCAGTGAGTTTATGTTATCCAACACCCTATCTGTATTGCTTATTCATGCTCAGCACTTGTTCAGAACATTTAAGCACTTCATGAGCTACTAATTACTATAGCACTCAATCCTACTCATTTCCTACAGGTAAACACTGTTTGTACTTACATTTCCAGCTTGCTTAGAGTAAAACAGCTGTTGTACACACTTACCTCACATATCTAGTGAGAAATGGTTGAATATTCAGGCATGTCCAAGTGTCAATTTCCAGTGTTATTGCCTGTCTATATGATGAATATGGGCATCATGAGGCAATATAGCAATTGTCTCATGTACACAGTCAATCCTCACCTCCTAACATACGACACTACAACCTGTAGGAGATGCACATATGTAGCCATGCTGGAGGTAATGCTCTCTCCAACTCAGACTGAACCTGACAATCATGTGGGGATGTTAAACATTTGCACCACACCACACACATCACATAGTCTCACTAGATCTCCACCACCACAGGTCACACATAGTAAGACTACAACATTTGTGGAACCTCTCAATACTACTCTGTGTAGGCAACAGAGGACTCCAAAGCAGAAATGCAGGTAGCCCCCATCACCAAACACAACACCAATTACTTATAGCCCACAGACTCATGTGTGCCCATCAACTACAGCCAATAGGGTGATATAACATACCCAACTCACTAGTCATAGGTGACTCTGTAGGCGGTCACACTGATGTCCCACACAGCAGGCTACACAAGGTGATAGTCACTTTCATATGGCTGTCGGGTAGCAGGGTCCGCAACATAACCTATGCACTCAGGTCACTCCTCAACAGGTACAATATGACTGTCATTCTCCATGTTAGCGTGAATGCCCTGAGATGTAACTTCCTGGACTACATGTACAGAGACATGCAATAGCTCTCTGATCTTGTAGCCCAGGCAGGTATCGCCATAGCCCAGAGAAGCATTCTGCATTCGTCCAGACTGATAACGCAATACAATGACTGAATTATTCACTTCAACAGTTGGCTATGCTTCTGGTGTCATTCCAAGGGTATCCAGTATCTGTCTGCTATGAATGACATGGTCGACAGAACACGATGCTTTGGCACAGATGACCTGCACCTGTCGGCCCTGGGATTACGGATAACATCTAAACCTCTTGCTGCTCCTATAGTGCCTGTTTTAGACACGGTTCAAATAATATTCACCACCAGAACAGGAACAGGCAAGCAAAACCTGAGGGTAATGTTACTCAATGCTTGACGTCTTCATCTCAAATGCACTCACCCGAGGCACTCCTTATAATGGACCACTTCGATATCTCTGCAGTGACTGGGACCTGCTTCTAGGCTCCTGAGAGCACCCCTGCACTAACAGGCTATTACGCAGACCACACCTTTCAGTCATGTAACCAGGACCGGAACACCCACGGCGGAGTTGTGTCCATATTTCACAAGGATGTACACACCTCCAGGCTGGTTGCTTAGCACAATGCATCAGAGGTAATCCAAGTGCAATTAACTGTGGCCATAACTGCTATACAAATTGTAGCTTGCTACGGATTACACACCATACCCCACGGTTAACAGCCCTCACTTCTTGGTGTACTGGAAAGTAGGGTTCTAACAGGAACTACTGATGTGAGACTGACACTACCCCACACTTAACTGGGATACCTACTCTTGTACCGACACATTAGGCCAACGCTTACTGGGATTCATAACCTCCAATCAGCTGGATCAACCTATCCACACCACCACCAGGGCCAACAATATCCTAGACCTGGGCATTACCAACATGTGTGACTGGTGTTCCACACCTGGGATTATCCCCTCGTTGTTCAGATCTGAACGTATGCTAATCACCCTTGTTATCCACATCCCGCACCACACCCTTCACGGAAAACACAGTACAATATTTCTACAAAGCCAACTTCAGGCTTCTTATGACAGCAGTAGTAAACGTCATGACACCCGTGCAGATGGACAATATAGTTACAAATGCTGAATCATACACAACTGCACTTCATTAGCACTTACATGACTGCATGGATCATGCTATCCCAAACAGAGCCATGACGGTACCCCCCAGATAACGGACGCCACTCTGGGGGTCCACTGCCATGGACATAATGTACAACAGAAGGAGGAGACTGTTGCAAAGTAGAGTACAATCCTATGGGTGGGGTAGCTCCCTGTCAGTAGAAATCTGAGATCCCTTATCACATCCTCCAAAGCTAGCTACATAAACATTACTGCGACTCATACCAAGGACTACCATAAATCGTTATGGAGGTATGTCACTACTCTCGATGGTGATACCCACATCTGCTCTGACATACAGTGGTTAGGCACGAACATTACAGAACTGACTGATATTGGCAACATCCTGGCAGATAGGTTCAGTGCTAACTTTACACCCCTCTCACACCCTAAAGGGCCCACATCTAAACAGGAGCAATGCAGAGTCCCTGCGGTCACAACTACGTAGTTCAAAGCTGCACTCTCTAAAGCCTGGAATACAGACTCCATGTGACAGTCCAACATCCCAGGCTGTGATTTACACAAACCTCAGAACGTCATGGCTCCCCACTTGGGCACCAAATTCACTAATAGCCTTTTATCAGGCATTGTGGCCCCTGAATGGCACACAGCGACAGTTATCACACTCCACAAAGGTGGCGCCACAGTGGACAAGAGGAACTATTGCCCTATACGCCTGACTAGACTGTTCTGCAAGGCTATGGAGCACATCATCATGGAAGTCATTCACAGAGACATTGGTGGCCTCCAAACCTTCAATACCACCAAGTTTGTATTTGTTAGGGCCAGACCATGACTCCTACACCTGGTGGAGTCCTTTGAGACAATTACCAAGGTAGTAGATGAGGGTAAGGAGGTCCACACAGCCTACCTTGTCCTCTCATTGGCTTTCAACACCGTTCCCCATTCTGGTATTGTCAACATACACATCCACCTGCACATCAACCCCTACATCACGAGATGTTATGCAAAGTGGCTCATGGACAGGACCCACACAGTGAGTTTAGCATACCCTAGTTCCTACTTTAATTCAGTTACAATTGGCGTACCCCAGTCCTCGGTCATAGGGCCCCTCATGTTCGGTATATGCTTCTCTGAGGTACAGGCTAGCACAGAAGGACTTTCCTTGAATACGTTTGCAGATGACTGCAAACTAGGGGCCATGATTAATTCACCAGCTGATACAGACACCCTCCATAAGGGTGTCACTGTGACGGATACCTGGTGTCGATAACATGGCCTCAAGCTGCATGCCACAAGGTGCATAGACATCCCCTTTGGATTACACCAATCATCCACTGACTATTACATAGGTGGTAGTCCTCTACATACATAAGACATTATAAGGGATCTTAGAACACAAGTATATAGCACCCACTCCTTTGATAACCATATTGCCAAGATGGCGTGGGTATCCTTCTACATGGCCGCCCTAATCTGTAATGGGTTTGTAGCCGGAACAAAGGCAGCCATTGTACCTCTCTACTCCTGACTTATGAAACACATTCAAGGGTACAACACACCATTTGGGGTGTACCTTATGAAACAACAGCAACGGCTTTGAATACCACAACATTAACACACCAAGGGGATTACTGACCTCCGAAGGATGACGTATGCAGCACAACTACAGAAACCCCAACTGTACTCATTTGCATACTGCATACTCAGAGGTGATCTCTGCTGAACATACAAGGCCCATGTCCACAACAATATTGATGGATATGCTCCACATAAGCAACATAAGCAAAAGCCACTGAGAGCAACATGCTCTAGGATATGTACCCAAACGCAATGATAGCTAGGACATGCTGGAGGGATACATTCCTGAACCAGACACTCACCATGCTTTGGAACATGATTCCTATGTACATCAGGCAGGGACCCTCACTAGCACTCTTCAAGAGATACCTCGATGGGTGGATGGGAGACAGACATGTACGCCAGGGATCACTGCAGTGGCTCTACTGAACACAGGTGCAGGAAACAAATGGCTTTGCTGTTCACAGGCACAGGACACTAACCTAGGGAGGTGCCACAAGTGAAAACACTGTAGTTGGGCTTACGATGGACTTGGCCAGACAGCATAGTACCTAACTATGAACCTATGAAGCTTTTACATGTCCTTTGTGCATGGATAATTGAGTAGCTCTTCCATTTCAATTAGCTATCATGCTGTTACACTGTCTCTTGACTACAAGCCATATGTCTCCTGTTATTGTGTATTGTACATGCCAATAGACATACCTGATGTTTACATAATATAACAGTAATGCTATGTAAAATATTTGACATATATAACTACATTACTGTACATTTCACATTTTTGCAACAATATCCCATAATGCAAAGCATAATTGCACAGCAGGACCACCTTAGACATGTTAGTCTCAGTTATATGCCCATACATATGCCTACTGTTACAGTATATCGATATATACTATCCCCTGTTATGGCACGTACTTGTTGGACAAAACCTGCCACTCACAGCGGCTGGAGTGGAATTGTTGTGTTTAAAGCCCTTATGTAGCATCCCTTGTGGTGTATGAAGTGTTTACGTTGTGGCCCACAGCAGGACACACAATTTCTACAAGCGTTACAATGCTCAACAAGACATCACTACATGTAGCATTGCATGTATGCATTGCGTACACTTTCATTAATACAGAACAGCACTACATACACTAATATACTGAGTGTTCTACATACCTTCTTAGTGGTCCGAGTGTACGAAAATATCTGTCTTACTCCTTTCCTGTTTCAACGGTTTTATGGTATGTGCATATGGTTTGAATGTATGGCAAGCCATCCTTTTATAAGTAGATACCAGTAACATGTGGTATCCTGCCATCAATTGGTGTTCCAGAGTAGATGATTACATGCACATCAGCTGTGCAGCTACACCATTAGCCAATTACACGGCAACAGTGGGGTACAATTGAATACTCCACTTGGGCGTTGTCCTTTTGCCCTACCTTCGAGAAAGACGGCCTGGATGTTTTTTATGGGATGAATTGCAACTGCTATATGGAGAGACACAGATATTTTGACTTCATGTCCCCCATGGATTGTGTGTGATGGCTAGAGGATGTAGTTTTACATGTGAGTGTAGCTGTTATCTCAACCATCTGATACAAGACTATTGCAAACAAAACCTGTAACATCGGCGTCTGTTCCATTGTACAACAGCAACGATTTCACATAGCGCCATTACAGTGTGTCTCTCACAAGGTATGTTAAGGCTTCTGCAGATGTCATTGAGTGAGTGGATGTTTGTGATGTTATTACAGTCTGTATTGCAATTGTTTCAGGTGTGCGGGAGATGTAGGTGGGTGTACATAGCAGATAAAGGTTTATGGGGACTGCATTTATACATATTCCATATGTGTGTGAGGGCTCCTTCCCTAATTGAAGACCTATCATTTAGTAGACTAATGCTATGGTTTTTGCAGGCTTATTCATTAAGCCATTGTTAATTGGTTCCTATATAGCATGCAGGCGATGTTGATCCTTCAATCCCTCCGGTAATACATCGATATGTACTGAAATATTGCTACATGAAAGCTGTCTCGTGTATTTCTGTCACAGATATTTGCACTCATTGCAGTTGTGTTGTTGACTGAACCTCTTTGGCTTGGGTTGCCACCTTTTCAAATGGCCATAGTGGGACATTTGCAGGACACACATCGGATTTTAGAGGCCGACACATACCCACGGTCAGTGCAAAGGATAGAACTTAACATTTTTCCTAAATAAAACCTTATTCTTGTAGCAGTTTAGTTACTTATTATGTTCTTGTAACATTTAGGTCTTTTAGATACAGAAATAACTATTTTATGCAACTATTACATAAAATATGGGACATAATTATGTCCTACAATCTCAGGACATTTGCCCTTTTTAAAGTTTTTTGTCAGGACACAACTGCCCAAAGAGGGACTGTCCCTCTCAAAGTGGGACAGGTGGTAACCCTATGCCTAAGGCCGGCTATGACCACACCTACTGTAATAATCTACCTCCGAGTTAGCACAAACAGACACACGAAGCATACACACACACACACACACACACACACACACACACACACACACACACACACACACACACACACACACATTACAGTCCCACGGAAACACACACCACACTCAGAACACACACTTACACACATTACAGCAATCACAAACACACTTAAACACAGTACCTACCTGGACCGCAGCACCAGCAGCAATAACTAAATGTTCGTTAACATTGTGATAATAGTACTCACGGTTCTAGTGTTCCGGGACTGTGGTCTTTTGGTCTTTAAGCCTTGTGATTACGTGTGTCAGTATGTAAAGCATTTGGTAGTTGGCAGTATCCTATTTATTTGTACCTCCATGATTGTGTACATGTTGTTAACCTATCTATATATTTGCTGATATATGTATATCCGTATATATCGACATATATCTCTCTATCACCCTATCTCTATAATATATATATATATATATATATATATATATATATATAGAGAGAGAGAGAGAGAACACACCTTTTGTTGGGTACATGACGGTGTATACTATTTCCGGAAATCTGCCCTTTTGTGTTTTAACCTGTCACAATACACACCTGCCGTTGGTACATCTCAGGTAGTTTAGTGGTAGATGATTGTGTACATGGTTGCGTGTTCTACTCCTGGCAGTGGTTGTTTTACCTCTCAGAGCAGGCACTATTAGTACAAGGGTGAATAATGCAGATTTCACCTGTTTTGGCCATCTTTGACCATGATCTGTGCGATATTCAGCAAAGCTTAGATCTGTTTTGCGCATATCCGTGTAGTCATGTTTAAACAACACTTACCATCACTTGCCGGCGCATAAAAGCACTAACATGTGCTTAAATGTGCTCTCATGACCTGCATCCAACATCCATTATTCATGCCATCGGAATTACGTAACGGCCCTTTCAGGTCGTGGAACCGGGAACATGCATGACACAGTCAGTGGATTTACCAATTGGGCATCTGGGATATGTACAAGTGTTATGGTGTTTTGTATGTAGGCTGTACTATGGCTGTTCCTCCATACTGCCAACAAATGTGTAACTCAGTTAGTTTACATATGGATGATACCTATTAATGGTATGTCCAAGTAATGTATAATGGATGTGCTCCAGCTATGGGAATCCATGTCACATTGAGCCACACACTGTAATGTGCTACACCTTGCCACAACCATAACTGGAGAATACTGGAGTGATGGATACCTGTCATGGGTACTCCCCATGCTTTGGAACTGCATCCCTGATTACATTATATGGAGCCCATCATTAACACACCAGGGAATCCTTGCAGAGTGGGTGGGGAACAGTGGTTACACACATGGATCCCGCAATTGCCTCTGCTCCACAGAGGGACAGTTAGTTAATCAATGGGGTGGCAACAGCAGACACATTTTGCCGAGGTTGATGAATGGCCTCTGACAATCAGGCAGGTACCTACCGATGTATCTAGGAGCCTATACATACAGTATCAACACATGCTGTTAGCTTCGCTTACTGTTCAGGTGTTGACTTACCTTGTTGCAATAGCTGTTGTGTGTGCAATAGTTGAGAGCTGCCTATGTAGTATTCACACAGTAGACCACCTATACATAACAATTTACAGGTGGTCGTGTGTGTGTGCCATCCATTTTACTGTGTGTGCAGGTGGAGAAGTGTGTCAGTCCATAGGGGCCTACACAGTCAGTGTATGTGCTATACGTTCCCTCTTTGCCAAGGCATGGGCATATTGGGCACGCCTCCATCTGCCTACTGGGGCTGGCACAGGGTGTTCGTGGTCTGAATCCCTCTGTGCCTGTGATGCTGTTGGCAATTGCGGTGGGCTGTGAGGGCCTTCACCATTATGTCCCTGCTGCAGCTGTTTCCGCAGGATCATATTATGTAGCATGGCACATACTATGATGATGTGGGCACATGTACTTGGAGAGTACTGCAAGGCGCCACCAGATATGTCCAAGCAACGGAACCGTGATTTCAGCATCCCAAACACACGCTCTATGATGATTCTGGTTTGTGCATGTGCCTCATTATGGCGTTCTTGCATGAGTGTGTGTGCATTTCTGATAGGAGTCATCATCCACGGCTCCAGTGCATAGCCAGCATCCCCCACAAGGTGGCCATATGGGATGTCCCCCCTGACAAATACCTGATACAGCTGTGAGGCATGTCAGATGTGGGAGTCATGGTAGCTTCCAGGGCTGCCAGCACACACATCCGTCATAATGCCCTGGGCATTGCACATGACCTGGCAGTTGATGGAGTGATATCCCTTGCAATTTATGTAGTGCCTACCATGCTCACCGGCTGGTGACTTGATATGTAAGTGCATGCAGTCTATTGCACCCAGTACCTCTGGGTAGTCTGCCACATGGTGGAAGAGATGCATATTGCTGGCCAACTCCTCCTGAGTTCGGTGGAAATATATATGCTCATTGGCATGTGGTAACATGGCATCCAGGAACTGGTGGAGTACCCTGGATGCTGATGCCTGTGAGATCCCCATGATATCTCCAGTTGGCCTTTGAAAGGTACCTGTGGCTTGTATTCTCAAGCTTACACATACCTTTGTGTCCACTGGGATGGGTTCCCCCTCTGTTGTTCCTGGATCTGAGGCATGGCTGGCACAGCTCATCAATTTGCTGTATGATGTCCCTGTCCACCCTGTAATGCTCTACTATCTCCAGATCATGTAGCCCCTGGTAGGTTACCCTTGGTCTGAACACTCTTCTCCTCCTCCGGGGCCTGAGGTGGTTGTCAGCATCACCCTCCACACCACCTTCAGTCTCCAACACGTGGTGATGAATCACAGCTATGGCAGCTCCCAACAAGTACATTGTAAAAGTTCCCCGTCTGTTTACACCGATGGTGCAGTGTTTGGGAATACACGAGTGTGTGTGAGGTGCCTTCACATTTTATACTATTGTGCTTTGAACACTGATGATGTCATAGGGTGTGTATGTACAATCAGAGCTGCAGGGTATCTTATGTGTTTTACCACAGTACTGCTATTGTGGTGCCTTTGGTGTTGAATTACATTTAGCTGCCGTGGATCACCTCTTGCCCTTGCCTTCACTTTTCTTAACGATTCCCCTCCCATTGTTGGGCATGCATCCAGCAGCCTGCTTTCTTGTTTTGTACTTTCCCAAACCAGGATTGTGTTGCGAAATGTGTTCTATAGCCAATCTACTACAGGTTTGCTTTGCTCTGTGGTGACAGTTCTCTTTTCTTTGCAATCCGACACCTCCCCTATCCTGTTCTGCAGGTTGCTACTACCAGCCTTGTTATCTGCTGTCAATGGCCCACTGTGAGTTAATAGGTGTTAATTACTCAGTTGTACTCCAATTACCCTACTGCGACATTTCCTTATTGTCTTCCGGTAAACTTCCTGTTTGAGCTGTGGTGCGTGGCGTGTGCATCCTCTTACCAGGTTTCGGGCACATTGTCATCCACGTACACATGCGCTTTCAGGCACCATGTGTGCTCTCAGTTAAGCAAAGCGATACCTACATCCATACCCCTATCCTGCGGCTTTGCTAAGCAATGGGCAACCTGGATTTGCATTGCTCCAATGTGCTTACAGCTACGGTGGCACACCCCACTGCTGATGTCATGTATACCTCCAGACCACTCCTCGGTGTTGTAGTGCTGCACCGTATACTACATCCTTAGGCCGGCGGGATGTTTGCGATTCAGTATTACTTGCCTCATTTGCATAGCATTGACTACTAATTCATAGTTACCGCGCCGAACACTGTCACAGACCCTTAGCAACCCTTGCAGCTTGGTTGTGGTGTAGCATGCATACCATTGACTATTATGGTGAAATCATGATTTGTGTTACATTGCAATTTTAGGACATCTGTATATATTTTCCTTGTGTTCCTGTTTGCGCACACATGCCCTGCGGTTGTACTTTGCGTTACTGTGGCCATGACATTAAATGTTATTTTTTATGTGTTGTGCATGTTTTGTTATGCCATTGGCTGTATATTTAGCCATTGGCATATATTAACTTTGTAATACGTAAGTTTGGTCCGCTTTCATGGCTCCGATGTTCTGTTTGGAAAAATGTAAACCATTTATTTTGGTTTACATTTCTGTATGCTTACGCTACGCCTGCACCACTTCATGAATCGCTATGTACCTACATTTGCATGCTGCAGTACTGCGCATGGGGTGATTAGCATACATGAGCCGAGAGCTGCACAGATCTGGAGTACGCTGGTAGTGCACGTGGAATTGGATCGTACCTGAATCGCTCGGAGGCCATATTTGACGTTATACCACCTACGCTACTCCTGCGCCTGACGCAAGCTTCATGAATCCCGGGGAAAGTCTATTTCTGGCTAGCTTCAGCTAATTCCATTATTCATTAAATGGTAAAAATGAAATCTTGTCCAGCTTCTACTTGGTAATTTTAAGGACCATTGATTTTATTTATTTATTTATTTATTTATTTATTTATTGACATTTGTTAACCGGGTTGGTCCAGCTGGGCTTGTGGCCCATTTTCAGTGGAGACCTGAGAAGAAAAGCTCCAAAAAAAAAAAAAAACACAAACAGTTTACAGAGAATCACACATTTGTGTCAAAAATATTGGCAAAATCAGTTATATGAGAACGTTAGAGAGACAAAGCAGAAATGCAAACACATAATATATACATCTCAATATTTTTACAGACTAAAAAATATATTTACATATTTACAAAGAGAAGTTAAGTCCAACATTGATGGCATGCATTCATCTATCACTGCATTTCTACTCTTTATTGGCAGTCCTGTCCTGTGACAAGACTCCTACCTTTGTATAACAGCTGTGCTCCTTGGGATATACAGTCTTTTACTGCCATTGTTTGTTTATTAAATTGTCACGGACAATTACGATTAAGTGTTAATGCCTCTAACACTTTATGCAGTTTGTGATTCAGTATATAAACTTGAATGACATTTTAGTTGATGTAGAGAGTTGAGTATTTCTATGTGTTGATTTCTTTTACAATATGCAGTTTTCCTTTGTCAACACAATTACCCTCCATTTAAGCACCTGAGTAAATTTTTCTACAAACTTGTTCATAGCAGGGCAGCATGATGCTGGGGTAACATGATTTACATTATTCTGTTTCACAAAGTGCTGAAAGTAGTTGGACAGAAAATGAGTCATATGATTCATGCTTTCAATGGTTATAAGTTATAAAAGCAGTACATTTTTCTTCCTGCTGCCAGCTGCCCATAAGGTCTTCTCTCCGTGAACTGGCCCATTCATTCCCCATACATTTGGACAAGATATGACAAAGAGGGGAATTATCTAGTATTCATAAGGTTTTTTTCATTTTTTTATATTGCCCTAACCTCACACTATATTCCCAGTAACACAGCCAGGGTCTGTTAGTGCTCACATGTTTTGTTCTCCATGAGAGATTCAACCACAAGAACAAGGACCCCAGACATACATTCCTGCACTCTCTCCCTGACGAGAGGTGAGCCTGCAAAGCCACATCACTCCTCTCATTCCCTATGCCAGCTCTAGTATGTGGCTGAACCATCAATCAAACAATGATCACCTGGGTGGAGGTCAGGATTTTATCTCTGTATGCCAACAGAGCTAGTTGAACCCAAATCGCTTCAATGTGTTATAAGATAGCTGCAAAATAATTTCTGCTATTTTGACTGTGCGTCAGTAGTCTTAAAGTACACAGGTTCTCTGAAATTGCCCAGTGCAGTAAGAAACAGGCATTATCAAGTAACAGTAATCAGTTCCATATCATGGAAGTTTCAGAAATCAGAGAAGCATTTAGAAGCTGATGCAAAAAAATTGCAAAACTATGCATCACTGGAATGATGCAAGAGTAAAGTATGGAGTAAGCAGGGATGAGTTAGAGGAAGAAGATGAGGATAAAGGTCTGTGAGTATCGCTCATGCACAAAGTAAGCCATGCACCAAAAAGTGCACAAGATATTTGGTTGCATGGTAAAGGGGGGTAGTACAGGTTAGTAGCAAAGTCAAAGCTGGGATTCTGTTTAAAAGTCAGGAGTCTTTACTCTGTAAAGAACATCAGCTAATGATAAGTGCCATGTGACAGTCAGAAAGATGGTCAAAGGATGCGGGAATAGAGTGTGAAGAAAAGCTGATGGGAATAGGTATGAAAACTTTGGAAGATGGTAGATGTGATACAAACTCCTTTTATTGTGAAGTGACTAATATAGTATTGATACAGATAGCAGTGAGAGAGGAAAGAAAGGGTCCTTGGTGACAATCTGAATGTGTAACATGTAAGAATGATTTAAAGAAACTCTTTTAAAACAGAGATGTGGGATTGCATATAAGATTTGAATGATTCCACCTTAGTGCGGATTATGGAAAGAAGAGGTGCAGATGATGAAACTGTGATATCATGGATTGACATAGTGGAATGCTGTACTGTGTGGTAACAAGGTGAGGAGATTGTGAGTGCAGCTTCTTTGTGTTTGGAGAAGCAAACACCTGCCATTGACCAAATAGGAAGACACAGGGAAGTTGGATTTCAGGAAGTTACAAAGAGAAGCCATTATTCAAAAGCTGCAGTGAATTGGGGAGACATGTTGTAGACTACAAGCAGAAAAAAAAATAGGTTATTTGAATTAGAAGCACAAATGAGATGCCAAGAGAAAAGTATATAGTTTGAGCCTAAGGACATTATAATTACACCTCTGGGATATACTGTGAATTTAGGCACAAAATATTTGTTTACCTAGAGGTAACCTTTTTGAATTCATAGACAGCCCTTCTGTAGTGTTTTTGTATGAAGACATGCAACACTTACACTACGGTGGGCTGTCTCCATGGCCATGCTACATGCTAATAAGGCAGTCCAGTGGAGAGGTATATGCTAATTAGTCATGTGTTCTCTAGTTAGAACTACCTGCAGGAAGGCAGCTACATGCAGAGTGATTTACAGAATTACTCAGCTATGTTCATTAGCATGACTGCTCCTTGCACCTCATGGTAGTGAACACAGTCAAAAGGCCATATTCATTCATCTCAGTACAGGTACTTACTGGAGAGTTTAGTGGTAAGGTAGGGTTAGGAGGTGTGTGGGTGAGTGTATGAGAGGGGCAGCATGTGTGAGTGTAGTGACTATGTGACTCCCTGGGAACGAGTGGTAGGGGGATGGCAGGGGTAAGTTAGGGAGGTATGTGTGTATGTGTGTATGTGTGTGTGTTTATGGGTGAATGGATGATTGTCTGTGAGTGTGAGGAGAAGGTGCTGTTGTGTGTGTGTGTGTATGCAAGTTTATGCATGTAAATAAGGGTGGATGGGTTGGGGTGGTTTTCATACTTCTGCTTACCCCAAGTCTAGCAAGCAGAGTCTGCAAAATCCGATGGGGGAAACACTAGCTACCAGGGATATCTGTTTACTGGAGTGCCTGAATGGCACATAAAGAGAACAGGGATTGGGGGTGGGGGAGCACTAACAAACAGGGATAACCCTTTACAGGAGTGCCTGAGTGGCATGTAAACAGAATAGGGATTATGGGATGGGGAACACTAGACAACAGGGATATTCAATATGGCTTGCCTTAAAGCCACATATTTAAAAATAAAGGTGCGGAGGAACCATTATAGACCAGGAATAAACAGTGTGCCTTAAAAGGCACCAAATAGAATTCAAATCCCATACTATCCCACCGAGGGTATTAGTCTTCTGTTCCACTAGTAGACACCAGGGATGCACTAAAAAAAAAAACAAAAGTAAATGAAAAAAATAGTATAAAGGGATTTCAGCTGTCCACCTTTGACACAAGAAACCTCTGCAATAGCCCACTGCGCTAACTGATAAGTTCATGCTGCACAATGTTTTTTTTTTAAGAAGTATTGAAGATCTTTGACATTATGTAATGCCTGAAATCAGTCGTGATGTACAAAAGAGAGGGACACAAATCTCTGGGCATACCTCTCAACCTCATGATAACAGCTTTTGCCCCAGCATGCATTTACCGAAGGATATGAAATGTAAAACTTGAATATTTGGTATTAAAGACTGAATTTAATCATCTGTGAAATACCAGAGAAGGAAAAGAGAAAACATTGTGGACATTCTGTCAAAAGGGACAGGTACATGGTATGTGTGCATGTGTGTTTTACTGTCTTTAGTGTGGGAGAGTAACTGAGGGGGAAGGAATGCCTCTGCTAACATGATGCTGTTGCCACTGTTAACTACCACAGGAATTACCGTTCTGAATTTTGTAGTAGTTAAATGCAATTCATAGCTATGCAAATTAGCCATTAATGAGATCTTTCCTGATGCAACTAATGTGCCTATGAATCGCAGAATGCAGCATGAGGGAAACAGGGTTGTTTATCATGGCTCATAACACTATGCAGTACTCAGTTAATGAATTCTGCCATGTTTGTTGGAAATAAATCCCATGACTGCTTTTGTCATTTTAATGGACAATTTCAGGCTAATAAAACCCCACTAGCTGTGGATATGCAAGTGTCAGCATTGTTATTACCTCATTAGCACAGCACAAGCAGAGTATTTGACTAAGGATAAAAAACACAGGGCTGTTATAGCCAGCTGATGTCCATTATCATCAGGGTGACTAAAAATATCCCAAATAACAAACTAAAACAATAAATGAGAAGGTCACACTGAAAAAACATTCAGTAAAAACTAAATGAAAACTCCAGCCAAGCTGGAACTTCCAATGAGTGACTTATCAAACCTCTTCAAGCAGAGGCACATGGGATATATGCAAATGAACCATATGAACACCAGGTATTTCAGCTAATTGGCAATTCTGAATGCCTATGACTTGTTTCATTGTTTTAATGGGCAATATCAGGCCAATAAAGCTAACCCCCACTAGATATGGATATGCATATTTCAGCCTCAGCCATAAATCTAACCACATCAAATTACTCTGTTTAGTACCAGAAGTCTTAACTATAAACTGCTAGACCTCAAGGCTATCCTGACACTTAAACACATTCATGTATGTGCTGTAACAGAGACTTAGTTTCAAAATGAAGACAATGCTCCCTCTTTACAGGATTTCTGCACTTATCATGCATTCAGACCTTTTTGGAAATTGCAGGTAGAGTATCATTATTTGTTAGAAAACAAATCATCTTTAGACAGAGTCCACATGACTAACAAGCACAAGTTATCTTATTTCAAATTCAAAAGACAAGACAAATTATTAATTTATAGCTTTCTATAGATCACCTTCCATGACTCCAGAGGACCATGAAATATTTATAAATGCATTTACCAAACTACCTAAAATAAGAATAGCTCTTTGATGGGTGATTTCAGCAATCCATCAACTAACTTGTGTGCTTACACCACAAAGGTGGGGTGTACCGAAAGAGTCTTAGACTTAGGAATTGTTAACTCCTTTGTAGAAAGGGTTAACCATCCCACTGGGGGCTAAAATAATCTTGCCCTCATCATTACTAACATTACACCTACTTGTACTACTACTCCTACAGTATTTTCATCTCTGGTCCAATCTGGTCAGAAATCAACAATATTCTCCTTTACGACATCCAAACTCCTCAGAAAGAACACATCAGAATTCAAGGACTATAACAAACAGACCTGTTAAAACTGTATGATGAGCTCTTGAAATCCATCTGCAAGATTTGTAAACCTCATGTATCCGTAGCTGTCACTAATGCCAATGGTTTTTACTCTGATCTAACAAATAACATAAAATGAGCATTCCCAGTAAGAAGCAAATGTACTAGGGAATGTAAAAATAATCCACTTGATGGAATGCCAGCAATAACATCTCTTTAATAAATGAAGAACGATAGGAATGTCGATATTAGTAAGCTCTATAATAAAATAAAAAGCTTGTTAATGCCTGTAATAAATTAAAATCTACCCACATTAGAGACTCTGTCAGAAAGTTCAGCAAAAATCTATAAGCTTATTTGTTTTATTTATACTTTGTTGACTAGGTTAGTCCCAGTATTACCTCTTGTCAGGGGAGACCTGAAGGAGTATTAATTTTGACTTGGGGAAATTTGTCTGGGGCACTATAGGAATTCCTGCACTCATTTCAATAAGTCCCATGGGATCCACCTAAGCCACCACCATCTCAGGCAGATGGGGCCCCAGTTTAGCTTCTCATCTGAGGGTTAGAGCACTCAAGAGTACAACACCCACCTTATGCTGTTCTGCGGTGACAGTCCTAGAAAATTAATCCAACTACTTGGTGTATTAACACAATCACCAGCAGCAATTGGATATAATATTGCAGTAAACTGGGTTTAGAGCAGCAAAACCAAGCCAAAAAACAAAGCTTAGACTCCGGAAACACCAAGCCAAGTATAAGAACTTTAATCAAAGTGCAAAGTTTCCAGGTAACAGCCCTTCTTCAGTGCAAAGGAAAAACAATACAATCAACTCACATTAAAAAGCATTAAAATAAACATTGTGACACAGCCTCCAATCGAAAGAAAGATACTATTAAATAATTATCTAATTAAAATAATCAAGACTAAAATCAAACAAATATTAGTCCACAGCAAATAATTTTGTAAGACACATTTGTTAAAATCAACAGTCACTTGTATTACATTTGTTTTTTTTATAAGAATTGGTTTAATACTAACAGCAGTCAGTATTAATATCTGGTTCAGAGTCTGCTTGCAGTTTTACAGTCCAATTATATTCTTTAATCTCTAACAAATTATTATTGTTGTCCTCTCTGATACTTTTGTATATTACATCCATAACCTTAAACTTAAAAATAACAGAACCATATTCAGCAACATGCTTTGCTAATGCATTAGATTAGACATTTATACGCATCTCTGATCTATGTTCTATAATACAATCTTTCAGCTTGTGGGTATATTTGCCAACATAAAAAGCAAAGCTAAATAAACTATATTTATAGTGTTACATGTAGCATAATGATCAAAACATATGCTTCCTTAGTTTTTGGATGTTTAAAAGTATTTCCACTGACAATAAATCTATAACAGCTAGAATTATAGCATGGATATGTTCTACATTTCTTCATAATTATTTTGTTTTTATCATTCAGCTTCATGTCTATAGCACAATCTCCTTTTTAAATTCTGACAATTTCTATATGCAAAACTCAGTCTTCCACCGATTAGCTGTTTCATTTCTGGCATGGGTTCTAAAATCTCCCAGTTCCTAGAGGTAATTTTCCTAACTTCATAAGTTCTCCTATTATATGACATAACAGGTCTATATTAGATGAACGAAAGTTCATCTTAATGAACGCTCACATGAGCGAATATCCAGGAACTTGAGACTGCAATTATGGGGAGCTGTGCCCCCACATCCCCCGCTAAATATATATTCCAACTCCGAGATCGCACTACAGTGAGGAAAGGGCAAATATTCCCATCCTCACTGTACAGCAATCTCACAATTGCAGTTTCGAGTTCCGCAATATTCGCTCATGTCAGCATTCACTAAGATGAACTTTTGTTCATCTAATATAGAACCGAAGTAACATATCTCTAATTATTTTTTCTGGATGTCTCATGTGATCATCACTGACAGCTGCAACTTCACTAAAAAATGGTTTAGCTGACTCATCTCTATTCATAAGTATTTCGTTCTTAACCTCTTCTAAACAAGTAGTTATACCCCGGGATTCATGAAGCTTGCACCAGGAGCAGGTGTAGCGTAGGCGGTATAACGCCAAATATGGCTGCTGAGTGATTCAGGTACAATCCAATTCCACGTGCACTACCGGCGTATGCCAGAACTGCACAGCCCTCGGATTAGGTATGCTAATCACCCCATGTGCAGTGCCGCACCATGCAAATGAAGGTACATAGTGGTGCAGGCGTAGGGTAAGCCCACAGAAATGTAAACCAAAAAACACGGTTTACATTTTTCCAAACAGAACATCGGAGCTATGAAAGTGGACTGGACTCATGTATTACAAAGTTAACATATGCCAATGGCTAAATATACAGCCAATGGCATAAGAAAAGATGCAGAACACCTAAAAACCAACATTTAATGTCATGTCCACAGTAACGCAAAGTACAACCGCAGGGCATGTGTGCGCAAACGGGAACACAAAGAAAATATATACAAATGTCATAAAATTACAATGTGATACAAATCAGGATTTTACCATAATACTCAATGGTATGCATGGTACACCACAACCAAGCTGTAAGGGTTGCTAAGGGTCTGTGACAGTGTTCGGTGCAGTAACTATGAATTAGTAGTCAATGCCATGCAAATGAGGCAGGTAATACTGAATCGCAAACGTCCCACCAGATTAAGGATGTACCATACGGCGCAGCGCTACAACACCGAGGAGTGGCTCAGAGGTATACATGACAACAGCAGTGGGGTGTGCCACCGTAGCTGTAAGCACATTGGAGCAATGCAAATCTGGCCTGGCCGTGGCTAAGCAAAGCTGCAGGACAGGGGTGGGGAGGTAGATATAGCATTGTTTAGCTGAGAGCACATATGGTGCCCGAAAGTGCATGTGTACGGGGATGAAAATGTGCCCGAAACCCGGTAAGCAGATGCATAGACCACGCACCATAGCACAAACAGGAAGGTCAGGGGAAGAAAAGAAGGAAATGCCGCAGTAGGGTAATTGGTGTACAACTGAGCAATTAACACCTATTAACTCACAGTGGTCGATCGACGGCAGCTGACAAGTCTGCTCGCAGAAACCTGCAAAACAGGATAGGGGAGGTGTCGGATTGCAAAGAAAGGAGAACTGTCATAGCAGAGCAAAGCAAACCTACAGTAGACCGGCAATAGAACACATTACGCAAGATAAGCCAGGTCTAGGAAAGTACAAATGAAAGCAGGCTGTTGGATGCATGCCAGAAAATGGTTGGTGAAATGTGAAGAAATGTAAAGGGAAGGGCAAGAGGTAATCCATGGCAGCCAAATGTAATTCAACACCAAAGGCTCCACAATAGTAGTTCCTGTAGTAAAACACATAAGATACCCTGTAGCTACGATCGTACATACACACCCTATGACATCATCGGTGTTCACAGCACAATAGTATAAAGTGTGAAAGCACCCCACACACACCTGTGTATCCCCAAACACTGCACCATAGGTGTAAACGGATGGGGAACTTTTAAAATGTACATGTTGGGAGCTGCCATAGCTGTGATTCATCACCATGTGTTAGAGACTGACGGTGTTGTGGAGGATGATGCTGACAACCACCACAGGCCCAGAGGAGGAGAAGAGTGTTCAGACCAAGGGTAACCTACCAGGGGCTACATGATCTGGAGATAGTAGAGCATTACAGGGTGGACAGGGACATCTTACAGCAAATAATTGAGCTGTGCCGGCCACGCCTGAGATCCAGAAACAACAGAGGGGAACCCATCCCAGTGGACATGAAGGTATGTGTAAGCTTGCGAATACTAGCCACAGGTACCTTTCAAAGGCCAACTGGAGATATAATGGGGATCTCACAGGCATCAGCATCCAGGGTACTACACCAGTTCCTGGATGCCATGTTACCACATGCCAATGAGCATATATACTTCCCCCGAACTCAGGAGGAGTTGGCCAGCAATATGCGTCACTTCCACCATGTGGCACACTACCCGGAGGTACTGGGTGCGATAGACTGCACGCACATACATATCAAGTCACCACCCGGTGAGCATGGTAGGCGCTACTTAAAACACAAGGGATTCCACTCCATCAACTGCCAGGTCGTGTGCAATGCCCAGGGCATTATCATGGATGTGTGTGCTGGCAGCCCTGGAAGATACCATGACTCCCATATCTGGCATGCCTCACAGCTGTATCAGGTATTTGTCAGGGGACATCCCACATGGCCACCTTGTGGGGATGCTGGCTATGCACTGGAGCCGTGGATGATGACTCCCATCAGAAATGCACACACACCCATGCAAGAACGCCATAATGAGGCACACGCACAAACCAGAATCATCATAGAGCATGTGTTCAAGATGCTGAAATCATGGTTCCATTGCTTGGACACATCTGATGGAGCCTTGCAGTACTCTCCAGGCACGTGTGCCCACATCTTCATAGTATGCACCATGCTACATAATATGATCCTGCGGAAACAGCTGCAGCAGGGACAAAATGGTGAAGGCCCTCATAGCCCACCGCAATTGCCAAGGCCATCACAGGCACAGAAGGATTCAGACCACAAACACCCTGTGCCAGCCCCAGTAGACAGATGGAGGCATGCCCAATATGCCTATGCCTTGGCAAAGAGGGAACGTATAGCACATCCTCTGACAGTGTAGGCCCCTAAGGACTGACACACCTCTCTACCTGCACACACAGTAAAATGGATGGCACACACACACGACCACCTGTAAATTGTAATGTATAGGTGGGCTACTGTGTGAATTCTACATAGGCAGCCCTCAACCATTGTACACGCAACAGCTATTGGAACAAGGAATGTCAACACCTGAACAGTACACGCATCTATCAGTATATGTTGGTACTGTGTGTATAGGTTCCTAGGTACATCAGTAGGTACACGCCCAACTGTCAGAGGCCATACACCAATCGAGGCAAACTGTGTCTGCTGTCGCCACAACATCGAATAACCAACTGTCGCTCAGTGGAGCAGAGGCAATCGTGGGATCCCATGTGTGTAATCACTGTTCTCCACACACTCTGCATGGATCCCCTGGTGCGTTAATGAGGGCTCCACATAATGTAATCATGGATGTCGTGTCAAGGCATGGTGTGTACCCATGACAGGTATCTGTCACCCTAGCATGCCCCACTTACGGTCGTTTGAAGGTGTAGCACATTATAGTGTGTGGCTCACTGTGATATACATACCCACTGCTGGAGCACATCCATTAAACATCACATGGACATACCATTAATAGGACTCATCCATATGTAAACTAACTGAGTTACCCATGTGATTGCAGTATGGAGTAACAGCCGTAGTATAGTCCACATACAAAATGCCATAACACGTGTACAAATCCCAGATGCCCAAGTGGTAAATGCAGTGACCGTCGTGCATGTTCCCGGTCCCACGGCCTGCAAGGGATGTAACGTAATCCTGAAGGCATGAATAATGCATGTCGGATGCAGGTCATCAGATCATGTTTAGCACATGTTAGTGTTGCCCAGTGCTGGTAAGCATCATTTAAATATGACTATACGGATATGCGCGAAACAGGGCTAAGCTTCTCTGAATATCATGCAGATCATGGTCAATGATATCCAGAACAGGTGAAACCAGCATTATTCACCCCTGTACTAATAGTGCCTGCTCTGAAGGGTAAAACGACCACTGCCAGGAGTAGAACACGCAATCATGTACACAATCACCTAACACTATGGTAGCCAAGATGTACCTATGGCAGGTGTGTAATGTGACAGGTTCAAACACAAACGTGCGGAATCCAGGAAACAGTATACACCGACAAGTACACAATGAAAGGTGTATTCTGCCTGTCACTCTCTCTGTCAGATATATATATATATATATATATATATATATATATATATATATATATATATATAAATATAATACAGATAGAAAGGGTGATAGAGAGATATATGGTGATATATACGGATTCACCGATATCTGCAAATATATAGATAGGTCAACGACATGTACACAACTATGGAGGTACAAATTAATAGGATACCACCAACTACGGAATGTGTCACATACCGACACACGTAACCACGAGGCTGAAAGACCGAAAGAACACAGTACCGGAACACTAGAACCACGAGTAATATTATCACGATATGAAGGGACATTTAGTTACCGCTGCCGGTGTTGCGGTCCACGTAGGTACTGTGTTCAACCATGTTTGTGATTGCCGTAGTCTGTGTATGTATGTGTTGAGGGTGCCGTGTGCATTTCTGTGTGACTGTAATGTGTGTGTGTGTGTGTGTGTGTGTGTGTCTGCACCATGTGTCTGTTAGTGCCAACTTGGAGGTAGATCATTACGGTAGGTGTGGTTATAGCTAGCCGTAGGCATACGGTTACCACCTGTCCCACATTAGGAGGAACAGCCCCTCCCTGGGCAGTTGTGTCCTGACATAAAACATTAAAAAGGGCAAATGTCTGAGATTGTAGGACATTATTATGTCCCATATATTATGTAATAGTTGCATTAAATAGTTATGCCTGTATGTAAGAAACGTAAATGTTACATGCAATATGATAAGTAGCCAAAGTCCTACAAGAATAAGTATGCATTCAGGATAAAAGTATGTGCTATCCTGTGTACTGACCGTGGGTATGTGTCGGCCTGTAAACACTGATGTGTGTCCCGCAAGTGTCTCACTATGGCCATTTGAAAAGGTGGCAACCCATGCCAAAGAGCTTCACTTACCAACACAACTGCAATGAGTGCAAATATCTGGGACAGAAATACATGGGACAGCTGTCATTTAGTAACATTCCTTTACATATCGCTGTATTTCCGGAGATATGGAAGTATCAACCTCACCTGCATACTATATGGAAACCAATTAACAACGGCCAATGTATATGCCCATAACAAAAGTCTACTAACTGATAGGTCTTTAATTAGGAAGGAGCCCACACACATATATGGAATATGTAGAAATGCAAGCCCCACAAACCTGTATATGCTACATACACCCACCTACATTCCCCACACATGAAACTATAGCAATACAGACTGTAATAACAGCACAAACATCCAGTCACTCAATTACATCTGCAGAAGCGTTAACATACCTTGTGAGAGACACATTTGTAAAGGCGCGATGTGAAATCGTAGCCATTGTATAATGGAACAGACGGCGATGTTACAGGTTTTGTTTGCAATAGTCCCTTATCAGACGGTTGAGATGACAGGTACACTTACATGTAGAACCACATACTCTAGCCGTCACACACAATCCACGGGGACATGAATCCAAAATATCCATGTCTCTACACATAGCAGTTGCAATTACACACAACAAAACACATACAGGCCGTCTCCCGAAGGTAGGGCAAATGGGCAATGCCCAAGTGGAGAATTCAATTATACCCCACTGTTGCCGCGTAATTGGCAAATGGAGTAGCTGCACAGCTGATGTGCAAGTAATAATTCACTCAGGGACACCAATTGGCAGCAGGAAACCACATGTTACAGGTATCGACGTATATAAGGATGACTTGCCAGACATTCAAACAGTATGCTTATACCATAGAACTGTTTAAACAGTGTAAGAGAGATAGTTACGAAAGTTCGGAACGCTAACAAGGTATGTAGAACACTCAGTATGTTAGTGTATGTATAGCCTGTTTTGTATTAATTAAAAGTGTCCGCAATGCATAAAGTGGGAAAAGGTATTATGTTGTGATGTTTTGCTGAGCATAGTAACGCTTGTAGAAATTGTGTGTCCTGCAGTGGGCCACAAGGTAAACATCACAGACACCACAAGGGATGCTACATGAGGGCTTTAAACAGAACAATTCTATACCACCCGCCGTCAGTGGTAGGGTATGTCCAACAAGTACATGCCATAGCAGGGGATAGTATATGTTGATATACTGTCACAGTAGGCATGTGTATGGGCATATAACAACAATGACATGCCTAAGGTGGTCCTGCTGTGCTAGTATGCTTTGCATTATGGGATAATATGTAAAATATGTGTAATGTACAGTATTGTAGGTAGATATGTCAGATATTCTACACAACATAACAGTCATATCATGCATACCAAAAGTATCATCTATTGGCATGTACAATATACAATAACAGGATACATATGGCTTGTAGTCATGGGACACTGTAACAGCATGATAGCTAATCAAAATGGAAGAGCTACTCAATTAACCATGCACAAAGGACTTGTAATAGCTTCACAGGTTCATAGTGGGGTACTATGCAGCCTGGCAAGTCTATGTGTAAGCCCAACTACAGTGTTCACACCAGTGGCACCTCTCTAGGGTAGTGTCCTATAAACAGCAGAGCCATGTGTTACCTGCATCTCTGCACAGTACAGCCACTGCAGTGATCCCTGGCATACATGTGTGTCTCCCATCCACCAAGTGAGGTATCACATGAACAGTGCTACTCAGTGTCCCTGCGTGATGTACATAGGAATCATGTTCCAAAGCATGGTGAGTGTCTGGTTTGGGAATGTAACCCTCAAGCACATCCCACTCATTGTTGCATGTGTGCACATATCCATGAGCATGTTGCTTTTGCTTATGTCACTTATGTGGAGTATATCCATGAATATTGTTGTGGACATGGGCCCTGTCTGTTCAGCAGAGGTCACCCCTGAGTATGCAATATGCAAATGTGTGCAGTCGTGGTGTCCGTAGTTCTGCCGCATACGTTAACCTTCGGAGCTCAATAATCCTCATGGCGTGTTAATGTTGTGGTATGTAAAGCCATAGCTGTTCTGTAAGGTACACCCTAAATGGGGTGTTGTACCCTTGAATGTGTGTATACGTCAGGAGTTCAGAGGTACAATGGGTGCCTATGTTCCAGCTACAAACGCAGTACAGATAATGGTGGCCACGTAGAAGGATATCCACGCGACATTGGCAATATGGTTAGCAAAGGAGTGGGTGCTACATACATGTGTACTACGATCACGTACAATGTGACATGTATGTAGGGGACTACCACCCATGTGATAGTCAGTGGGTGATTGGTGTAATACAAAGGGGATGTTCATGCACCGTGTGTCATGTAGCTTGAGGCCATGATATTGATATCAGGTATCCGTCACAGTGACACCCTTATGGAGGGAGTCAGTATCAGCTGGTGGATCAATCATGGAGCTTTGTATGCAGTTGTCTGGAAAGCTAGTCAGGGAAGGTCCCTCTGTGCTAGCCTGTACCTCAGGGAAGCATATACCGAACATGAGGGGCCCTATGACTGAGGACTGTGGTACGCCAAGTGTAAATGAAATACAGTAGGTACTATGGTATGCTACCCTCATTGTGTGGGTCCTGTCCGTGAGCCACTTTGCATAACATCCTGAGACATAGGGGTCGATGTGCAGGTGGATGTGTAAGTTGTCAATACCAGAATGGAGAACAGTGCTGAAAACCAATGAGAGGACAATGTAGGCTGTGTGGACCTCCTTACCATCATCAACTACCCTGGTAACTGTATCAAAGGAGTCCACCAGGTGTAGGAGCCATGCTCTGGCCCTAACAAGTCCAACCTGGGTGGCATCAAAGGACTGGAGCCCACCAATGTCTCTGTGAATGACTTCCATGATGATGTGCCCCATAGCCTTGCAGAACAGTCCAGTCAGGCGTGTAGGGCAATAGTCCCTCTGGTTCATTGTGGCGCCACCTGTGTGGAGTGTGAGAACTGTTGCTGTGTGCCATTCAGGGGCTACAATGTCTGATACAAGGCTATTACTGAATCTAGTGGCCAAGTGGGGAGACATGTCGTTCAGAGGTTTGTGTAAATCACAGCCTGGGATGTTGAATGGTCACATGGAGTCAGTGTTCCAGGCCTTAGACAGTGCAGGTTAGTACTGTGTAGTTATGACCACAGGGACACCGCAATGTTCCTGCATGGATTGTGGCCCTGTAGGGAGTGAGAGGGTGTAATGTTAGCATTGAACCCATCCGCCAGGATGTTGCCAACATCACTCGGTTCTGTAATGTTCCTGAGTAACTGTCGTATGTCAGAGCAGATGTGGGTATTGCCATTGACTACTGACATACCTCCATAATGCCTTGTGGTACACCCTGGAATGTGTCGCAGTAATGTTTACGTAGCTAGGTTCGGAGTATGTGATGAGGGATCCCATAGCCCTACTGAGGCTGACCAGTGAGCTACTCCACCCATGGGACTGTACTCCACTTTGCAACAGCCTCCACCTTTTGTTGTAAATTATGTCCATGGAACTGGACCCCCAGAGTGGCATCCGTTATCTGGTGGGTACCATCATGGCTCTGTTTGGAATAGCATGATCCATGCAGTCGTGTAAGTGCTAATGAAGTGCACTGGGGTATGTTTCAGCATTTGTATGTGCATTGTCCATCTGCACGGGTGTCATGACGTTAACTACTGCTGTCATAAGACGTCTGTAGTAGGTGTTGTAGTACTCTTGTACTGTGTATGCCATGAAGGGTGTGGTGCCGGGATGTGGATAACAAGGGTGATTAGCATATGTTCAGAAACCACCAACGAGGGGATAACCCCAGATGTGGAACACCAGTCACATGTTGGTAGCGTCCATGTCTAGGATATTGTTGGTCTTGGAGGTGGTGTGTATGGGTTGATCCAGCAGAGTAGAGGTTATGAATCCCGGACAGCGTTGGCCTAATGTGTCAGTACATGAGTGGCTATCCCAGTTAAGTGTGGGGTAGTGTCAGTCTCACATCAGTAGTACCTGTCTGAACCCTACTGTCCAGTACACCAAGAAATGAGGGCTGGTAACTTTGGGGTATGTTGTTGAATCCGTAGCATGTTACAATGTGTATAGCAGTTCTGGCCACAGTTAGTTGCACGTGGAGCACCTCTGATGCATTGTGCTAAGTAACTATCCAGGAGGTGTGTACAACATAGTGGAATATGGGAACACCTCAGCTGTGGGTGTTCCGGTCTAGGTTACATGACTGAAAGGTGTGGTCTGCGTATACATGACTGAAAGGTGTGGTCTGCGTATAACCTGTCATTGCAGGTGTGCTCTGCGGAGCCTAGAGGCAGGTCCCAGTCATTGCAGAGATATTGAAGTGGTCCATTATAAGGAGTGCCTTGCCTGCGTGCATGTTTTGCTTGCCTGTTCCCGTTCTGGTGGTGAATGTTATTGGAAACTGTGCAAGACAGGCAGTATAAGAGCAGCAAGAGCTTTACATGTTATCTGTACTCCCAGGGCTGACAGGTGCAGGTCATCTGTGCCAAAGCATCGTGTTTTGTTGACCATGTCAGTCAAAGCGGACAGATACCGGATGCCTGTGGAATGACAGCAGAAGCATAGGCAACTGTTGAAGTGAAACAGTCAGTCGTTGTACAGTGGTATCAAGTCCAGATGAATGCATAATGCTCCCCAGGGCTTGGCCCATACCTTCAAGGTTACAAGACTGGTGAGCTATTGCATGTCCCTGCACATGTAGTCTGTGAAGTTGCATCTCAGGGCAGTCACACTAACATGGAGAATGACAGTGAAATTGTACCTGGTGAGGTGTGGCATGGGTGCATAGGTTATGTTGCAGAACCAGTTACCCGACAGCTAGATGTAAGCGACTATCGCCTTTGTAGCCTGCTGAGTGGGACATCAGTGTGACCGCCTACAGAGTCACCTATGACGGGTGTGTTGTGTATGTTATAACACCCTATTGGCTGTATGTGATGGGCACACATGAGTCTGTGGGCTATAAGTTATTGTTGTTGTGTTTGGTGATGGGGGCTGCCTTTGGTGCCTACACAGAGTATGGAGAGGTACTGCAAATGTTGTACTCATATGTGTGGCCTGTGGTGGTGGAGATCTTGTGAGACTATGTGATGAGTGGGGTGTGTTGCAAATGTTACACGTCCCCACATGACTGTCATGTTCAGTCAGGGTTGGTGAGAGCATTACCCCCAGCATGGCTACATATGTACATCTCCCACAGGCTGTAGTGTCGTATGTTGGGAGGTGAGCATTGACTGTGTACATGAGACAATTGCTCTATTGCCACATGTATGCCATATTCATCATATAGACAGTCAATAGCACTGGTATGTGACAGTTGGACATGCCTGTATATTCAACCATGTCTCTCAAGATATGTGAGTTACGTGTGTACAACAGCTGTTGTACTGTAAGCAAGCTGGAAATGTAAGGACAGACAGTGTACTTGTGAGAAATGGTTTGGAATGGGTGCTATATTAATTAGTAGCTCATGAAGTGCTCACAAGTTCTGAACAAGTGCTGAGCATGAAAATGGAATACAGATAGGGTGTTGGATAATATCAACCCACAAGTGGTGACGACATTCATAATTGGAGGCACTGCACTATTACCCTGCTGAGTATGGTCTGCAAGTCCATGAACCATTATCAACGTAGATGTTAGCATTACAGATGTAGATGACAGTACGGATGTTTGACTACATGTACCTTCGTATGTCACAGGAGTGTTCTACCAGTGGCCTGTTGACAGAATCAACACAACAAAAGGTGTCAGAGTGACATGTGCATATCACACCAGTGGCAGCTACAGTAAAACAGGGTTAATGTGTTGTACTCCCCCCTCATTGTAGCCCATACCACACAGACAAATGTGAGGCATCTGTGTATGTAAGGATGTGAATGGCCATGACCTATGAGCAATAGCTGTCTCAGTGTTGTGAACAACAGACAGAATGGGCTTTGTGGGTGAGGTGTGTGACATATGTGCACAATCTGACAGATGATATTAGCATTGTCACCGCTAGGTGAATATCCCTGTACCCATTAACTACCACCTAGGCTGTGGTCAACATTATGGACACTGTGTAAGGGATGGTGCTGTGCAGTTCACCTCCCTGAGTTGATGACATCTCCAGGCCTATTAGGTAGTCATACGAGGCACCCATGTCATGACAGGGTACCATCCATGAGCATGGAGATCATTGGACAGGCATACTCAGCGCTCGGGTGAACAATACTGGATCACATATCACCTTTAAGGGGTATTGGCCATGTGTGGATGGGCGATACCAGCCTTCACAATCCTCACCTCCACTATGCAGCATGCTAGCTACCTTGCATAAAGACATGCGCAACACTATGATGTTGGAAATGCTACACATACATATCCTGATCTGAAAGACATACGTCATGGACAGCCACCGTCCTACTACTAGGATCGCCACATGCTGGACAGATCCCTGTGCCATACATGTGACATACTCCCACCATACCATGCAACCCTGTCCATCAAAGCTGCACATGTCATCTCTGTCATACATGGTGTGAAGACCGCATGGTAGATGTATTATCAACTGTCTGGATCAGTAATGTGGCACTGATGCACCTCGCGGTGGCAAAATGGCTGTCGGATACAGCTAGGAAACCTTGCCTGTACATTCTATAGTTGATAACCATCCCTGCGAATGATGTCAGACTAGCCGTTGTCCCATGTCTATCACATGTGCAACACAGGCGATCCATGGCAGGATGTTGAACTGCTGTACAGAGCCGTGTAGATGTATATGGCAAAACACATGCATGTAAAGGTTTCCATGCGTATGTGTGCATTGTCACTGCTCAAGTCCATTAAGGCAGTGTATGTGTTGATATGTGACATATACACAGCATCAAGGTCAACAGCATTACTGTGGACACATCCAGGCATGTGCTGATAGGTAAGAACACCAGTGCAGGCAAACAGACATGCCCACATAAAGACAGCATTCACATGGAGTATGAACAATGTAATGAGGTGACGCACATATATGGTGATGATATCCAATGCATAATGGGTGTTACATGTGTGTGACACAAACATGTCAGTCGTGTCAGTGTCATGATGATTTGCAAAGATAACTGTGCAGATGTACTAGATTTTATACAAATGTATGTGCAGCAGTATCTCTGTTCATCTCTGTGATACTGTGACCTGTCACCGTCATTATGTCTTACAGATAATGCCTCATTCATGCCTGCCGGCGTACAGCCGCCAGGAGGATGATGTCCTCATCCCGTATCTCCATGAGAACTATGAGGTGTTGTTCAGCCATGTGCCACAGCATGCCCAACAGTGTGACAACCTGTGGCAGGATCTTCGCAGGAGGGTTAATGATGTGGGTGGCCATAACCGCACCTACCAGCAGGTGCGCAGACACTGCACGGACTTGATATGACATGCGAAACAGCGTGCCACTACAATCGCCAGGGAATAAGGTGGAACAGGTGGTGGGCCACCAACCCAGCCCCCACTCACACCCACCGAGGACTACTGGCCAGTCTGGGGACACCCTCAGAACAGCATCTACAAACACTAGCTGCCATCGTGGAGGTGGGTGTCTCCCAACCAATGAGCCCTGACTTGCCTGATAAGTCAGTACTGCACATATGACTATTATATCCCATTTAGTTTGCATGTGTCACTGTACATTATGTAATGTAACATCATATGCAAGGTATGTTTACACACATGCTGCATACTACAGTATGCTACCCTGTGTATGCACACATGTGCATACTATATGCTTTTGTACAGGCGAATGTGTTAACATGCACAGTGCACCCTGTGGCTGTCATTCAGTCATGGATAATGTTCAAACTGCTGTGTCACCCCTATACAGGTACCTCTGGCATGCCACACAGACATCAGTCCGTTGCAGGTGAGACTGTCATCAGTATCAGGCATGTTAAAGCATAGATCTATTCGCCATGTGTCCAGTTAACACTTGTACACTTGATGTTTGGTCCAGTCACGATATACAGGTCGCATCTCCCATCATTCACACTGGCTACCCACGTGCAATATATACAAACAAAATGATACACCGACATGAAACCACAGTATCTGTCATTGCTACATGTGTGGACAGCTGTGCATACAACGGTGGAGGTGTTGTACAATGTAGGCATATGTACTATACATTGGAACAACACATGTCTAGTATGCAAACAGTACCACACAGTGAGCTGGGATATGGGCAGCCCACAGGAGTCACCATTGTGTTATATGCCCCTGCAATGGGTGCACACATTGTGATGTGCCATCTGACATGTCCCAGACACGTAGTGTTATGGCTGCAATATTCTCACACTATCCCATAACACATACCCCACATACCAAACTTACAACCCGTTGTCTGCATAGCCCTGTGGATGGTGACATATCTGACATTTATGGGTGTATGTCATATGGGACAACACAGACATGTGAGATAGATGGCCATCACAAACAATTGGCCAACACATGTTCACACATGGCCATGGGGGATGGCCAGAGACATGTAGCCACACAGTAGCTGTGATGTGTATACACCCTGTTGCACATTGTCCACACATGGTCCAATTATAGCCTTAGTTGACTGATTATACAGTTGATGTGGTACACTGGACATCCTGAAAGCCTGTGCACAGCTAGTGGAGGTGTCATTTAAGTCTACCATATAAGATGTGTTGAACATCACAACTGTGTCATAGCATGACAGTAGTCACCTGTACAGCTTCCACAGACATTGACACCACATCAGCCCACAGATACTGTACATTTCCCTTGCTGCTGTAGGACATCACCGTTAGCTGTGCACCTTGTGTGTGTGTGGTACATCAATGTCATGTGGGACATGGTGAATTGACAAGTCTGCCATGTGTGGACAAGGTTGCCAGGCAGCTAAGACTCTGCAGTAGTTGTGCAGGGGTGTCATCTGTAGGTCTTCCAGTGATCTGTCACATGACACAGCATGGTTTGGTGTGTATATACCTCAGCATCGTGGGTCACAATCCACAGTTATGTCATGGGTATGCATGCAGTTATGGCTATGCAATGTGTGCATATTACACACTGTATAGCAATATAGACGCCTCATGATGCCATGCAATGGCACAGTGTCTGTACTTCACACTGTATAGCAATGTAGATGGCTCACACTACCCTTCCATGCTCATGCACATTTGCTAAACATGCATTCTATCTGTAGGGTATACAGACAACACTGCAATGTGATGCCCATTACAACGGTGTACATGTGTCAGGACATCATTGTGTCAGACATGTATGCATGTTAATGCACACGTCAGCAGATTACATGTCAAGGTCACTTCAGCCATGTGTACTGTTAATCTGTTCTGGTCCACATGGTGTATCACAGGGATGCATGCATACTACCATCATTGTGTGAACTGCATGGCTACTGATATGACACCTGCTTGCTGTTGTGTGCAACCCAGGGAGGTATGCTAACTAACACTATTAATGTCTGAGCTGCATGCCGTCTGCTGTATCACATGCATGCTGCATGTCGTCTGTCAAATCACATGCATGGTGTGTCTGTGTGTGTGTCTGTGTGTTTGTGTGTCTGTGTGTGTGTGTCTGTGTGTGTGTGTGTCTGTGTGTGTGTGTCTGTGTGTGTGTGTGTGTGTGTGTGTGTGTGTGTGTGTGTGTGTGTGTGTCTGTGTGTCTGTGTGTCTGTGTCTATTGTAATTTAGAGTCTTTCTTTGCATTCACAGGTGATGTAGGTGTGTTACCCTCCTGCAGTCCATCTGATGTTAGTGTCCCCACAGATACTAGTAGTGATGAACATATGCATGAGGTACAGGCAGGGTTGTCAGGGGCTGAATCTGTGCCAATGGTTGCCATCCTAGCTATGTTGCCCTCTTCCCCACACACAGTTCTGCTGCCAACACATACTGCATCACCAGTGGCTGTAGAGGAAAGACAGTCAGCGTCTGTTAGCATGGAATAGGAACGTGTGGTGGCTACAGAAGGTGTGTCTCCACACCATGGTGTCAGTGTAATGACTGCAGATGTGCCACACAGGCATGTGGCCAGTGCTGCTCGTAGGAGGACCTCTGGCAGACATGCACCTGCAGGACAGAGCGCAGCAGCTGGTGTCACCAGGCGCATGTTCCAGACTGTAATGGCGGCACAGGCATGTGCTGAACGGCAGAACAGAGAAGGGCAGAGGCTGTAGAGGGCTGCTATATGTACTCTAAATGACAACATCCAGGCATTGGCAAATGCTCAACAGCAGATTGCTGATGTTCTGGACAGGTTATTGGGTGACATCGTCGGAATCCTTGACCGTGGCATGGCAATCCACGAGCATGAGCTGTCTGTGCTGGAACATCTGGTAGGAGTGAGGCGTAGGCCACATGGACATAGGCCAGCTACACCACCTAGTGTTGTCAACGTGAGCGTGCCAACTCACATGTCCGCTCCCATAGTGCCGGTAGCAGTAGCAGTGCAGCTGGTGCTGCGCTGTCCACACCAGGACACAGCAGGCCATGTGGACGTGGCCCTGGACATTCCCAGCGGGGACACGGTTCCAGTGGACATGTGTCATCGGACAGTAGCCAATCTGTACCTCCGCCTGGTAGTGCCCATGCAACCCCTGGCAGGCACAGGTCACATGGCCGTGGCCGGACACAGTGAGCTGTACATCCTGGTCTGTACAATCTGGAGCTGTCAATAATACCCCTGTGTAGGCCTCACAAAAGGCAGAACTGTGTGCACACATACACGCACACGGCAAACACATCTGTAGGGCACCGCAGCACCCACATGCATAACAACCACACATGTCCAATCAGATCACCGGCCCTTACCCACACACATGATGTCATCCATTGGTGTAGCCTATGCCCCTGGCAAACATTATCACTCTGTGCATATGATGAAGCCTGTGCCGCATCCCTGTCATCCACACCATCGGTGCAGGGACATGCTCAAATGGTCTGATGCACAGGGTGAACAGAATAGTGAGAGAAGTGTATATTACATTAGTTGTGTACTGTTGACACGCACCAGACATACCATGTAGTACAGGTTTATCATGCATTGTTATATGTTCACAGTATGTGTCTTGGTAACAACAGTAACAGCATGTTGGTAATGATGCCCTGGTTCCCTCCTTATGGTCTACTTGCATGTGCTAACAAGTAGCAGTGTTTGCAGTTTCCCATGTGTAAATGTGGAATACTCACAGGCACGTATGGCAATATCAGCATGCTATACGTAGCCTCAACCTGACTGTGGAAAGGCTAACATACCACAGATGTCCACACATATACTGATCCAGAAGCATGTGGGCTGCTTAATATGCTACAGTGGCTAGAGACGTGACATCCGTACCAGGTCACATCACAGGTATTTTGACATGGTGCGGGGGGTGTACACAGCGGTCTGGCCGATGATAACGTTAGAGGCCACTTGATAGCATGAGGCCTCACTGTGTAGCAGTAATACCCTGTCACATTACAGGAACATGCCTACACTCACGGGGTCAACAACACTATAACGTACACTCCATAGTGTTGAGGTGAAGACCCCTGCCTATGTGGTAATCACCCTCACAGTACTGTGCACCCACACAACATGATACAGAGAATGAACATGTACAGGTAGCCAGTAAGGCTGAGACCAATGGCATCAAGAGGGTAGTATACTGCATCACCATGAGGGGTTAGGGATCCTGTGTGTTCTGTATGGTAGCATACACCCTCACTCCATGCACCAGACAGCCATACACACACACACACACACACACACACACACACACACACACACACACACACACACACACACACACACTGTGGAGTCCACAAATGTCATTCACATACAGATAGCTGACATGTGTGTGATACACACACCACCCCTGCCTACATCATGCTTTCCACACTGCAGTATGTACAGATCTCTATAACAGTGTACATGGGTGTGTAACAATTGCGATGTATTCCCCACCATATGTGGCATATATGGTCACACAAGCAAACACACATGGCAGTACTGTGAATGATACACCTGCTATATGATGATACGTCTGACAGACATGCAGCAGTATTGGCCGCATTATGTGTACCAACGCTACCTCTGGCAATTGTGCTGCTATATGCACACGGGAGGATGTAAGTGTTACAAGTGTCAAGTGACTTACAGTCAGTAACACCAGACTGCTGTGTAGGTTTTATGTCTTCACCATCAAGTAACAGTAACATAGCATACTGTTTGCACATGTAATGGTAGGATGGCGTGTGACACACCTGTGAGCCGTCCTCAGCAAACATCCATCTGCAAAGGTGGATCACCACTTTATGTACACACATCCATCCATACCTGATGTACATCCTACCGTACTGTCAGTATTTTACCATATACAGGTGTCAATGATGGGGCTGCATTGCAACTGCATGTTGTAGTTAGGCACAGATGAGTTACATACATCAGCTACTGCACATGCATGGTAGCTGAATGCACACTACTAAATGTACATGTGTGTTGGTCCTACATGCCTGTCATGTAACCATGTTTGTATGCATTGCAATTGGTGGACATGTGTGATGACATACATAACACATGGACTGTTGTATGATATGATGGGTGTCATGGGTAACTAGTACAGAGGGAATGTGTCCTCGGTCAACATTGCTACCTCATGTACTGTTAGCATTCAACAGCCGTGGACCTACCTTCCATTTGCATGCGTGTGATTGCTGTAGCCACTTGTCTGCACGGAGGACAGCAAAAGCTATGCTATGTACATATGTGTTGTGTGTGTGTGGTCCATGCACATATCCACTGCGATTACATGTATGTCATATCCAAACATTTGTGTTCTTTGGTGTACAGTAACAGTCATCTGTCACAGCTGTGTAAGACCCAGTGCCCCTGTTATGTGTAGAGCTGACCTGGTTAGGTACAGTGGTATCATTGCAATGCATAACACATGATGGAACCCTGTCAGTACATGTGTAGTCTGCACAGTTGCTGTAGACCTATGTACAGTCCACTGGTCATGAGTCACACGGTGTTGTGGTAATGTATGGCTGTGTGTTGCTGGTCCAACGACATGGTGATGTTTGAGGGCTACATAGTAGACTGCGGCGTTTACCTCTGTGATCTGCACCTGAGACATCTGTGATGGCTCCTGAGTGTGTAGTGGTCAGTACATGTGAGTGGCCTTCATGTACGTGGGGACAGTAACACCATACTGTGCCCTTCCATGTTTAGAATCTGTGTGCATGCAAGACAGCCCTTTGCTACTGCTGTGCGAGCATGCCCAGTACACCGTTGTATAGATGGACAGACAGTGCATTCCAAACTGTGCCCTTCCATGTTTAGAATCCATGTGCATGCAAGACGGCCCTTTGCAACTGCTAAGTGTGTGAGCATGCCCAGTACGCCGTTGTGTAGATGGACACACAGTACATTCCAAACTGTGCCCTTCCGTGTTTAAAATCCGTGTGCATGCAAGACAGCCCTTTGCAACTGCTAAGTGTGTGAGCATGCCCAGTACGCCGTTGTGTAGATGGGCACACAGTACATTCCAAACTGTGCCCTTCCGTGTTTAGAATCTGTTTGCATGCAAGACGGCCCTTTGCAACTGCTAAGTGTGTTGTGAGAATGCCCAGTACGCCGTTGTGTAGATGGACACACAGTACATTCCAAACTGTGCCCTTCCGTGTTTAGAATCCGTGTGCATGCAAGACGACCCTTTGCAACTGCTGTGTGAGCATGCCCAGTACGCCATTGTGTAGATGGACACACAGTACATTCCAAACTGTGCCCTTCCATGTTTAGAATCCGTGTGCATGCAAGACGGACGTTTGCAACTGCTACGTGTGTGAGCATGCCCAGTACGCCGTTGTGTAGATGGACACACAGTACATTCCAAACTGTGCCCTTCTGTGTTTAGAATCCATGTGCATGCAAGACGGCCCTTTGCAACTGCTAAGTGTGTGAGCATGCCCAGTACGCCGTCGTGTAGATGGACACACAGTACATTCCAAACTGTGCCCTTCCATGTTTAGAATCTGTGTGCATGCAAGACTGCCCTTTGCAACTGCTAAGTGTGTGAGCATGCCCAGTATGACATTGTGTAGATGGACACACAGTACATTCCAAATGGACATGTGATACTAAGTGTGTGAGCATGCCCAGTGACACCTTGTGTCGGTGATGTGCCTCTGTGTATGGGCATGGCCATTGACATCCTGTATAGCGATGGTGGTCATCCAGGCAACAGATGTCCATTTTCCACGTCAGGATGGATGCCTACATTGAACACACTGGTTGACTGTCTTGAAGGTTGTACTGTCTGTGGCGCGTCCTGTATCTATGTCGTTTTGTAATAGTGCTCCGTAGATAGGCAGTTGTCCTGCTCACACCACTGCCGTGTGTTTGTCTATGTCTACCTTGGGACAGAAATATGCTTTTAGACTGCTCACTCTCTATACATTCCCTATCGGCGTCCTTGCCTTTGCGGATGATGTCATCCACCTAGAAGTATGCCTCTGGGAGTGCTGTGTTCTAGTAATCTCGGTAGCGCATTCTGTAACTGTGTAATGCTGTAGTGTGATAAGGTAGTTAGGTGTCTGTTCGACTCCCAGCCCCACCAAGTGTGTGTATCTGTTTCCAGCTGCCTGGGGACAGAGTAATGCTTTTAGACAGCTCACTCCACATACATTCCCTATTGGCGTCTTTGCCTTTGCGGATGATGTCATCCACCTAGAAGTTTGCCTCTGGGAGTGCTGTGTTTCAGTAATCTCGCTAGCGCGTTCTCTAACTGCATAATGCTGTAGTGTGATAAGGTAGTTAGGTGTATGTTCGCCTCCCAGCCCTGCCAAGTGTGTGCCTGTGTGTGTGTTTCCAGCTGCCTGGGGACAGAGTAATGCTTTTAGACGGCTCACTCCACATCCATTCCCTATCGGTGTCTTTGCCTTTGCGGATGATGTCATTCACCTAGAAGTATGCCTGTGGGAATGCGGTGATGCCGGTAGCGCATTCTGTTACTGCATAATGCTGTAGTGTGGTAGACTAGACAGGTAGGTGCTCGATTCCAAGGCATGGCAGGTGTGTGTGTTTGGCAGTTATAATGTATGTGTTGGTATCTGTGGGTGGCTAGCTGCGGGATGTGTTCAGTTTGTTTTGTTGCTGACCTATATAGTGTCCACAGCCCGCATATTCTGCCAAGACACTGGGTTGTCAACACATACATTTGCCACTAGGTCTGGTGAGTAACTGTCAGCAGCCCTACTCTTACCCTTGATACGGTCTGACCCGTGTGATGCAACATAACACACATGCCTTGATAGTAACAACACTACATGATGCAGGTGGCACATGTAGTTTCCTTTTCATTCCTGTCTAATGCATTGCTGTCATGTGGTCCGCTGTTGTGATATAAATGCCATATCTACATATGTGTGTGTACATGTATATGTGTGTATGTATATATATATATATATATATATATATATATATATATATATATATATATATATATATGTCCATGTATATATGTATACAAATAATATATATGATATATGCAGATGTAGAGGTGGACATAGATGTGAACATATATGTCTGGGGACATCAGCACTATTGAATGTTTGTGCCGGATGATCTGTACGTGATAACCTGGGATCTATGTATATCTGCCATGGCATGGTGGTAATGCACATCGTCCGTAGTGTGCAGGGCCACGGGCTGTAGTCGTGTAGACACCGGTTATTTTGTTGCTGGGAAGACCATGGGACATCGAATATGGTGATGGTAAGGCACCTGTTGCCAGTTGTGTATGGATCTGAGTGACACTGAGCAGTGGTTAATAATTTGGAGGTTCGGTATGGGTCATATAACTATTCATTAGAAGACTATACTATACAGATGAGGTTGACTATGGTGTGTCACATTTATCACCAGGGTGTGCTGCTGGTTCCTGGAGTGTATGTGTGTAGTCAGCAGGGTGCAGGTATCGAATATAGTTGACAGCATGGGCGGGGGGTCAGGCATACTGTACGTACATTGCAGAACTGTGCCTTGGGAGTGCTCCTGCCTTATCACACCTAAGCTAGGGGTGTGTCTATACCTGCCTGGTGACATTGGTAGGGATGACAGCAGTGGTGGGGTAGTCAGGGTATACAGGCTGCACAAACAGGTGTTGATCAGCACAATCAGCAGATGACATGGCCAGCCCGCACCTGAACAGTACGTTAATGCAAGCAAGCAGCATACACACAGGTTTCTTCCACACTCTACACCACCGGTGTATACCTGCAGGGACATTTCACGACACAGTCCAACCAAATGACACGGGCTGCAGCAGGCAACATATACCAACATGTGCAGGAGGCTGGGGCAGTGAGGATGTGTATGCTGCCGAACAACCCTTACTGGGGTGACATAAGACTTTATAGACCGAGGGTGACTTACCAGGGGCTACATGGGCTGGGGATGTTGGAGCACTATGGGGTGGACAGAGACCTCCTACAGCAGCTTGTTGACCTGTGCCTGACACATCAAACAGGCCGAGGGAAACGCATCACAGTGGATACCATGGGATGTGTTGGCCTAGGTGTACTAGCCACAGGTACCTCACACAGCACAACTGGGGATATCATAGGTATCTCACAGGCATCTGCATCCAGAGTATTGCACCAGTTCACAGATGCCATGTCAACACATGCTAGTGAGGACGTACATGTCCTCAACACACGTGATTAGTGGACCAGCAATATGCATCTGTTCAACCACATGGATGACTACCTTGGGGTACTGGGTGCTATAGCCTGTACACGTAGCACCACCCGGGGAGCAGGGTAGGGACTACAGCCAGTGCAGGGGCATACCCTCCAACAGCTAGGCCATATGCGATGGCCAGGGCATGAGATTGAATGTGTGTGCTGTCTGCCCTGGAAGCTATGATGTGTCCGATATATGGCTTCTGACACAGCTGTAGCACACCAATGCCTATATGGACATCGCCTACAGTCTCCTAGTGGGGGATGCTAGGTAAACACTGGTGTAGTAGCTGATGACACCCATCAGCAATGCACACACACAACACTCACACCATACAGAGGTGGATGCACAGGCAAGACAAATACTTGTGCATGTGTTTGGGATGCTCAGTTCACAGTTCTGGTATTGGGACACATCCGTTGGAGCTCTGCAGTATTCACAAGCTACAAGTTGTTATGGTATTTGCTATGCTACACAATGTTATCCTGCAGTAACAGTTGCAGCAGGAACAGAATGGGGCAGGGCCACACAGCCCAACACCACTGCCAACGCCTGTACAGGCACAGTGCGACTTGGTGAAGGAACTACCTGAGTAGGGCACAGTCGGCGAAAGCCCATGCACAGTATGACCTGCCCTTGGCAAAGAGGCAACACAAGGCATATGCACTGACACAGTAGGTACCCACGGATTTCCCCTCTCTGACCCGCACACAGTACAATGGATGCCAAACGTGACAGTACCTTTGCTCGGCCATGTATAGGAGGTGCACTGTGTGCATCTGACATAGGCAGCACTCCAGCACCGTCCTCAAGTCCGGAACACACCCAGGGTATGTCTATTGACCTAACAAGTGGCAGTTGTATTAGAATGTGTACTTACCCATGTGAGCATACAAGTGACTGTGGTGGCCAAATGTTAGGGCAGCAGACAGTACACATCCATAGTGGCACCATGACCTCTGTAGTACATACAGGGGTCACAATGGTAGCCTGTAGTACACAGGGTGTCCTAACCCACTGCAGATTATGGGCTGGCCATCATGTGTGTCCGTACAGCCCACACACGTTCCATGCAGCTGGACAGATGTGGACCAATGCAGACAAATGATATACGATGACCTATGGATATGCCCAATGACTGACACCAACCCCCTATGACACACACAGATGACAGCAGGCCAGGCAGTTTGATGTAGGTTGTGTAAGCTAGGACATCCAACACCACTGTGCTGGTAATTAAAGCTGGGAACTGATGTACCCTGGTATTCCTCCAAACAGCAATTTAGGTAGGTCCACACACTGACATGGAGTACCCGGCATACCAGTACAGTAGTGGCAGATGTGTACAACTGTTGGCTGTGCCCCCGTCACACCTACACATGTGAGAGTCATGTGCACCACCCACGGTGCTGTGTAGGACTGTGGTTGTGGTTGCATGTCCCCCCACGCTATGCAGACATGTAGCAACTGTCAATGCCACATGACCATTAGCTACCCTGCAGATACAGCATGACACCTGTCTGTGTAGAACGGAGGGGTCAGCAACACAGTACTAACTATCTGGACATGTGACACATGCAATACAGTTGACCATACTTTGCATGCTCACACACATGACGGTATGATGGTATTGTCGGTCGACAACATGCGTAACAGTCATACTGGGCATGCTCACACACTGAAACACAGGATGGCCAGGCATGCATACACCAGTGGTCTGGACATATCTGCCAGTACATTGCTATACTGTTGGATGTCTGCGCTGTATGGTGTGTGTGTGGTCTATTGTCTGTACATATGCCATGGTCTATTGTTAATTCACATGAGCTATGTGCGCAGGGTACTTCTACCATCACGTGTATAGGGCGGTTCTTTGTTTGCGGACAGGCCGACGCCTTTGGATACAGACCAGGTATGGCACAGTCCAGCAGGTGGGAGCTGTTGTGCATGGGTTTGCACAGTGTTAAGCACTGCTGACCTCTGGTCACAGCACCTTATACACATTTAGATTCCACATTTCTTTGACAGTGCACTACTGGCATACTGGTAGACAAACACGCTTACAGCTGCTCGCTCTCTGACATTTCCGCTTACATTTGTCACTCACGCTGGGTGTGTGTGATCATTTGTGATGCGTATTACATCGGACTACATAACTACACTATCGGGTATGTGTAACCATTTTGCGATGGCAGGCATTCGACTGTACGGACTCGGCGGCCTGTCCAGTGATGTAATCATATTATATGCGTGTTCCTTATACGATCTGCTCCCATCTGCCTGATACATGGGAACCAATACTCTGCAATGCTGACATGTGACTTGAGTTTGTTAATGCAGCTGTCTGCCGAGTGATGCTACCGCATACCTACTGCACGTTGACCACCTTTCAGATTGCACGATGGGAGACTGTAGGAGTGACACCTTTCCCACTTTGCATGGGACAGTCCCTCATCACACATATCTCATGTGACAATACCAGAACTCTCCACCAATCGGGGACACATTTCTGCAGAATCAGGGACAGGTCAAGAAAAATCAGGGACACTTTTACAAAAGTAGTGCTATTAACTTGACTCATTGACAGAATCAGAGCATATGACTTAATACACATATTCTGAAGTAGCAGTTGTTTATAACTCTTACTTATTGTCATTAGTCAGTAAGTGTAATTCACCACCTTTCCTTCAACAGCCACTAATTTTAGGAGGGATTAAGAAGGACACAGGTAGACTTTCAGTCAAACTCAGGGACGTACCTGACATTCAGGGACATTTGAGTGGTATGGACAATACTCTAGCCATTGCAGCTGTCCTGATTAGGGGACCTTCTCATGTTGTAGGTGTCTGTACTGGTTGCTTGTTACAGGTCTTGCATACCTGACACGTTGATATGTCATATGTAGTAGCATAAGCAACTATACTGCTGCTAGACTACGCTTTGATTTGTTCCGATATGTACATTTCTGTACTATGCACGGCTGTAGGTATGTTCTACCCTGGTACATCTGACAGTTCAACAGAGCAGGTTCCACTTTGGCCATTCAGACTGGTGGCGGCCCTATATACCCTATATGTAAAGCTATCACATGTGTCAAGGCAACACATACCCACAGCCAGTAGTAAACGGACGACTTCCACGGTTTGCATACGTTAAGGTTATTCATGTAGCATTATAATTGATAATACTGTTTCCTATTACATGTAGCTGTTACTGATACAACAAATTGATGTCTGACACCACTACACACACTATATAGCCTCCATTCCCGAACTCACAGGCCATGTGCCATAACTGTCATTTTGCAAGACACAACTGCCCAGACAGGTGTGTCCCTCGCAGGCGTATGGGTGATGAACCTCTTCTATTATGCTATCATCTACCTGAGGTAGTCTGCAACTTATGCACTCTCCGTCAGTAGCAGAACTCACATACCAATGGGTGTGAATGAACACTGTATCAGGAACAATGCATAACACCCTGTGAGACACATTTAGACGATTGGTTCTATTAACCAGACACATTCACAGTCACAGAGCATATGTATTCATTCACGTTTGTCGAGGTACATGCCGCTTATGACTCATACATGTTGTCATCTGTCATTACCTGTATTCCGCCACCTGTTCACCTAATATCACTAGTTCTGGCAGTGTTTAGTTGGACTTTGTTACATTCTGATACATAACTATGGACGTCCGTACTAATCGGGTACACGGCACTGTGTAGGTCTCTATGTATTCCCCGATGGTTTACAAACTATCCGGTAGATGTGCTCTTCAGGTTTGGGAGGTGTAGGCATATGCTATGCCCACATAGGAATATTGATGACTTCCACTGGGCGGGCCTACTACATATCTGCCAACCTGCACCTGCACACTTAAGCCCATTAATGCATACCCATGGTCCACCTACCTGGCACCCCTCTACAGTAGTCGTGACAAATACTTACTGCAAGCGCAGCTGGGGTATGAGCACACCCCTACACATTGCCCACTCTCCCCGTCTCAGGACACATGTCGTATGTTTTGTCAACCCATGTATTATCACACTTGCACAACCTACTGTTCCATGTACACCTACATCCTGCTCATATTAATGTCAGCAGATTCACACGTACCCTGAATTTTTGGGGTCCCGCAAGGGACACCGTTATCCATGTTTAAAGTGTAGACCTTGCAGAACTCTCCCACTGGTCCTTTCCTACCGGTGTTTTGGACAGCGGCAGTGTATTGATCTGTATTGCCTGTCTGTATGTCTGTCCGGCCTAGCTGGGCGATGTGGGGGGTACAATGTTTCTTTATTGGACCTCCCAGTCACATATGCCTGGGCTGTAAATATGTTACCCCTAATTGCTGTGAAGTAACCTATTCATGTACATGTGTATATCTACACTGATATATATATTTTGTTTTGTGTGTATGTGTATATATCACTACCTGTTGTTTGTGTATATATATCTATCTATATATATCCGTAGTATATCCTTGTGTGTGTATATATATATATATATATATATATATATATATATATATATCCGTATGGATATATATGTGTATGTAAATTGATATAGCTATATGTATATATACGTTTTTATCTATATATACATCTGTGTGTCCGTTAACCTATACATTTCCTGGACATGGACGCTTACACATGTGTATTGGTTTTATCCCTGCTTCAACAGCATACTGTTGCCTTAGTCATTCTGACACCGACACTTCACTCCGATGAACTTGTGCTCAGTATATTGCACGTTATGCAGTGGACAGATGTTGCATGTTTTTCATGTCTGGGGTGCCGCTGCTAACTGGGATGTGATAGTGTCATTCGACCAATTACTCGTATGCACAGCCTATTTTTCCTGCTACTGTGTTTGTTTCTGTGCACATTCGTATTATTACTGTTGATAGGATGTGTGTTTGTGTTACTGTGACTGTACGTCAACAAATTGTTGTCTTCATGTAGTTGTGTCTTTCTGCTTTTCCTGGTTTGGGGTTGTCACAGCAGAACTCCGTTCCGCTCATGGGTGGCATATAGGTTTTATGTGCCGGGCTGCCAGACCTGACTCCCAATGTCCGACAACTATACGCCCATTCACGCATGTCTCCATGCAAACGACGCTCTATCTGGGAATCGCACCTATGTACTAGCTGACCTCCACGGGCCGCTCCATTGCACCTGGCGCAACATACCCTATCACTCCTGTGTCCATACTCGCATATCCATAGTTTCTCCTGCACACCCGTGTTAAGTTTCCACGCATTACAGCCATTATACACCTGATATCACAGCCATGACACACCTTTACACATTGCCCTCTCATGAGCGTTGGGGCCCTACACACATTTTGTACCACCTCATGTATTCACAGGCTCACCATCCATTCATATTTGCACATACATGCCTTTCCTGGTGTTGTGGATTACGAACGATTTGCGGGTTACAAGTATAGGTGGTCGTAACCTATACTACATTCCCTCTGTTTACAATGTTGATGTAGCACTTCAACGATGTTATGGCCACTGGTATAGCCCTGCCTCTGGTGTGAAGAGCGGTGCTCTACTCACACTTGTGCAGCTTTATGTGACATACGCTGCGAGCACTTCATAATTCCCTACTTGCTCTGGATTCCCTTCACAACCCTTATGTTTGCTTTCGGCATTCCTTACATATATATATTTCATTTCATTCATTCATACACAATTAATATGTGCTGGTCCGGGTTTAGGCTTGGCCGACTGGTGACTAACAATGCCCTGGCGCTGTTCAAAGATCAGACATAGCACATGGACAAAGTTAGTCCAGAGTTCAACGTTCTACCTGTGTTTGCAGACGCAGGTGTTTGGGCACCTCTGACCACATTATTCGGTCGGCGCTACATAATTTAGGGCAGGGAGTGGTTCCACTACATAATGCAAGTTGGGGGGGGGGTGGTTTCCATGTGTTTCCCTTCCCATTTGACTATTTCATTCATTTACAGATACAATGAATATTATTCTGGACATTTGTTATAAATTCACTACAGGTATGCAATAGTCCTGTCAACAGATGTGACAGTTGGTTGGTGTACTTCTGTGTACGGACCTCTCTGATACTTGGGGACTCATTTCTAAAGTGACAGGGACGAGGCTATGACAACTCAGGGACAATCACGGACACTTCTACCATATTAGTACTATTAACTTGGAACGTATTGACAGATTCGTAATACTAAATGTGAGAGTGTTCAATCTCGCCGTTTGTTCTTACACCTGGGTTCGGAGCCGATCCTCGGCTCCGTGTCGGCCGCTCTGCAAGCTCTGCATTGAGAAGAAGCTCGAGACCAACCTAACTCCCACAATCCCCCTCTGCCTTTACCTCAGATCTAGTTTGCCGCTGCAACGTTCACATCAGAATTGATGAGCTCGGGCCAACTCAAGCTAAGATTAATTATTTTCTTATATTTTTCATATATTTTTTCTATAAAGTTGTTCCTAAATAACTGTGTGTGTGTGTGAATAGTGTATCGAGGGTTCTCGGTTCCGTATATAAATTTTATATACTTTATTAGAGTTTTCCCTCGGGGCCTACTCCACCCTTTTATCTCGGATTGACTACTGGCTTGGACTAAATTACTGGATTTGACAAATTATTCTGGAATAGACAAATTTTACTGGACTAGACATATTACTGGCTTTTTACTAGTTGCTGTATTTTTTTTGACATGTCTGAGAAAGCTAAATCTGGCTTTAAATGCTGCCAATGTGGGCAGAAGATGTCTGTGACTGACAATCATAGTTCCTGCGTCTACTGTCTTGGCCCTCTCCATCTGCAAGAAGACTGCTCAATATGTCATTCTTTCAGTGGGAGGGTCATGACAGATAGGCGCAGGAAACTTATGGACAGGGGGCTTTTGAAGCCTGCCTTTCAAGAGGCTCTGGATGCTTCAGACCAGACATCCAAATCCTCGAAGGAATCGAAGACGTCGGAGCCCAGGTCGTCGGCTCCAAGCTCTTCAGTCAAAGTTCGATCACCGGTTCCACAGACTTCGGGGCCGAGTGTTGAACTATTGTCAGTTTCCGAGCCTCAAGTCTTGGAACCGGTGACGGAGCACCCTCCCCCGGCACTGTTGAGGTCGGCTCCATCTTCGATTCCTTCGACGCGTTCTTCCAGGCCCCTCTCCGACACCGATGTAGACCGCGTGGTGCAGAAATTAATGGAGAATATGGCCTTATCCAAACTCATCTCTGTCTCCTCCCAGTTGGTGTCGAGACTCGAAGGCCTTCCCTTATCTCCACCTGTTCCTCCTCCGATGCCTATCCAGCCTTCGGAGCCGGGAGAGGCTGATCTGGTGATTGTGGAGCCCTCGGTGCCAGAACCGTCTTTCTCTCGGTCGGCTCCGTTCAACTCGACTCCGTCGGATCCGATACCGAGTCTCGGGCAAGATCCATCCTTGGATCCGGGACTGAGAGTCGGACCGATGTTTCGATTCACGCTCCTCTCGGGCCTCAGCTCGGATCGACTCGGCTCCGTCCTCGGGTCGATGCCTTGTGCCTGTCTCGGGATTCTTCCGATTTCCTCGAACCGGAGATACCTCGACTGGGACCGGGGCCTTCGACCTCATGAGGAAGGTGTTGTCTACCCAGACAACCACATCAGCAGAAATGGCTTCTCCTTCTCATAAAGGACCGTTATCCTCCTCTGCACCCACGGCTACATCTAAGCGTCGAGCACCTGTGTCTCAGCCACCCCTGGAGGGTGCCCCCTCTTCCTCGGAGGCTTCTTCGGATGCCCCCCCGAGGAAGTTCCGAGGAAAAGATTGTGTAAGAGGAGACACTTAGATTCTCCACAAGAATCATTGACAACGGACACTGACTTGGATGAGTCAGAAGGGTCCCCAAAATCACCCTCAGAGGATGTCTCCTTTTCTGACATCCTGGAGATCCTAAAGCAGAGAGGTGATTGGCAAGCCCTTCCCCCTTCTGAGGATGAGTCAGTCTTGCTGAAGGCATTCGGTGCTTGCCCTTCCTCCTCCTGGGTCACTCTGCCCTTCGATGAGTTGATGGAGCTGATTGCTCGAAGGGCGTGGGAGACTCCTGACACGGTGGAGCCATTCCCTAGAAAGCCTAACAAATATATTACTGCCCCTCAGGATAAGGCTTATCTGACAAAGGGAGTGCCAGTGGACGCTATGGTGGTGGCAGTGGCCACGAAAAAGGAGATGTCTGAATCTTCCTCATCTGTCCATCCGCCTAACAAAGATTCTAGGACTATGGACAGGTATGGGAAGCGCATATGTAGTTCAGCGGCTTTTTCTATGCGATCCCTGAACTATTTGACCCACTTCACACGGCTACAGAGGGATCTAATCAAAGAGTTGGGAGATACCCTCCAGGGTACTACAGATGCTGCTGTTTCAGAAAAGGTTACGGCACATCTCAATACCCTTACATCTATTGCAAACTCGTCCATGAGGCTGATCTCATACGCAGCCAATGATCGAGTAGGGCAGCAGCTTCAGTGATTGCTCTTCGTAGACAATCCTGGATGCGCTTATGTTCATTTGCGGAAGCCTTCAAGTCTTCCTTTACTAACGCCCCATTTGATGGTGCCACACTTTTTGGCCCCAAAGTAAAGGAGACCCTTACCCGGTGTGAGCAAGAGGGAAAGACTCTGTCTGCTGTCGGAGTCCGTTTTTCCACCCCATCCAGACCGTACCCCAAAGGGCAACGTGGTGGAAAAATGTGGTTTCGAAAACCCCAAGGATATTTCCCAGGCACACAGGGTGATGTCCCCTCTAGAGGCAGAGGAGGGGGCAGAGGTGGAAGACGCCATCCTGGCTGCAGAGGGGGTCCGCAAAACCAAGGTGACAGGGATACACCCCCTGGGAAACCTTTCCAGCACTCCTGAGAGGAGGCCCAACTGTCCTGCTCTGGAGGCAGTCGGGGGTCGCTTAGCTTTATACCCTCAGGCCTGGCGAAATCTTACATCAGACAATTGGGTAAAAAGCGTTGTTACCAGAGGCTACAGAATACCCTTCCTATTGCCCCCAATTCCGAAGAAAAGACTCCCAGATGTGCCCCATCTGCGAGACCCTGCAGCTATAGAAATTTCAAAGCTGCTAGAAAAAAGAGTAATCCAACCAGTCCCAGTGGACCAAAGAGGATTCGGAACTTACTCAAGGTTCTTTTTAGTTCCAAAGAAGACAAGGGACTGGAGGCCGATTCTGGACCTAAGCAATCTCAATACCTTCGTCAAGAAAGAAAAGTTCCGGATGGTCACGCTTCAATCGATCCTTCCATTTTTACAGAAGGATGACTGGATGTGCTCAATAGATCTGAAGGACGCATACTACCACATCAAAATGGCCAGGGCGTCCAGGGATCACTTGCGCTTCCGGCTGGGAGCCAGCCACTTTCAGTTTCGAGCCCTGCCCTTTGGTCTGACCTCAGCCCCCAGGGTTTTCACCAAATGCATGGCAGTGGTAGCATCTCACTTGAGACGCCTGGGATTCCAGGTGTTTCCGTATCTGGATGACTGGCTCCTTTCTGCCACCACCCAGCGTCAACTGATTCAGGCCAGGGATTACACACTGCACCTTTGTGTTCATCTCGGAATTTCCGTAAATTTCGAAAAATCTTTACTACAGCCATCACAGCATATCTCATTCATAGGAGCAGAATTGGATACGCATCGTTTAATTCTAAGACTTCCTCCAGAAAGGATAGCCTCACTACAAAGCCACATATCTCTTCTTCTGTTATCCAGAAAATCCCCAGCAAAACTGGTTCTGAAGGTTTTGGGTCTCATGGCAGCTTCTCTCATTGCGATACCATTGGGAAGACTGCACATGAGAGTTCTACAATGGCTACTGTTTGCACAATGGTCGTTCCAACAGCTACCTCTGACACACGAAATTCTGATCACAAACATATGCAGATCATACCTAGCTTGTTGGCTCCGGACTTGCAACTTTTCCAGTGGAAGACCATTTGTGCTACCCACGCCGACAGCTACGGTGACCACGGACGCTTCCCTGATAGGGTGGGGGGGCATCTTTCAGGGACAGACAGTCCAAGGTGAATGGACCAATTTAGAGTACAATCTGCACATCAATGTTCTAGAATTGAGGGCAGTGTTTCTAGCGTTGCAACACTTTGCTCCCCTTCTTCCTCTAGGGACTATTGCAGTTCAGACGGACAACATGTCCGTAGTCTGGTACATAAACAAACAAGGGGGAACCAAGTCTTATCAACTATGCAGAGAGGCCATGAGAATCTGGCAATGGGCGGAGTCCACGGGTCGCTTTCTGATAGCAACGCACATCCCGGGGTCATCCAACGTCATAGCCGACAGGTTGAGCAGAGCAATCCTGTTGCCTCACGAGTGGTCCCTCAAACAGTCAGTTGCGAAGGAGATTTTTCGCAAATGGGGCCAGCCTTCCTGCGATCTTTTTGCATCTCCAATGAACGCCAAATGCAGAAGCTATTTTGCCCTATTTCCCCCTCCAGGGGAAGTCCCCAGGGACGCTCTGGTTCACGATTGGCCCCCGGGTCTCCTGTACGCTTTTCCTCCCTTTCCCCTAATTGCAAAGTTTCTGCAGAAAGCCAACAACCTGCAAAGGACGATTATCCTCATTGCCCCATTCTGGCCTCGTCAAATCTGGTTTCCCTTTCTTCTGGCTCACCACATTCGGGAACCCTGGATCCTGGACCTGGAGCCGGATCTACTGACCCACTCGTCAGGGGCTCCCCACCCCTCGCTACTGTCACTCCAACTAGCAGCTTGGCTGCTCCGCTTCTCTACTTAGCCAGGTCTGATCTTCTTTCACCTGCAGTTCAGAATATACTAGTGGCTTCTCATAAAGCTTCCACTACAAAGACTTACACTAGTAAATGGAAGTGTTTTGCTTATTGGGCAAATACACAGCAATTGGACCCTGTTATAACTCCCTTAAATAAAATCTTGGAGTTTTTAACTGAGTTGTTTCACCAAGGAGCTTCTCCTGCCACTTTAAGAGTGCAATTGGCTGCCATTTCCAACTTTCATGTGGAAGAATGTGGGGCTCCTATTATGGCTCATAGACTTTGTAAGGCCTTTCTGAAAGGATCTTTCCATATTAGACCACCAGTTAGAACTCCTGCATCACCTTGGAATCTGAACCTTTTATTATCTAAATTGATGCTATCTCCATTTGAACCAGCCTCCTCTTGCCCATTGAAGTATTTGTCATGGAAGACCCTCTTTTTGGTGGCCATTACATCGGCTAGGCGGGTGTCAGAGCTTCAGGCTCTTTCTATTAAACACCCTTATTTGATTTTTCACTCTGACAGAGTATCTCTTCGCACTAATCCATCCTTTCTCCCCAAAGTTTGCTCCGTTAATAACATTAATCAATCCATTGAAGTCCCTACCTTTTTCAAAAACCACTCCAATAAGTTGGAGTATATGTTACACAAGTTGGATGTTCATAGACAACTTAGATTTTACCTGGATAGAACAAAGGATCACAGGAAAACAGATCAACTTTTTGTAGCCTTTGCAGACAGCAGGAAAGGGATAGCAGTTACTAAACGAACTCTTTCCAAATGGCTAACTGATTGCATTATATTTGTTTATGCTACTTCGGAACAAACTTTACCTGTCAAACCCAAGGGGCACTCTACAAGATCAGTTTCTACATCTCTGGCTCATGCAACTCGCCTACTGTTAGACACTATATGTGCAGCTGCCACTTGGTCTAAACCACATACATTCATTTCTCACTACAAGGTAGACAGGGTTTCTAGGGACAGGGCAACCTTTGGTTCCACTGTGCTCAAGAACGTTCTCCCGTGAGTTCCTCAGGAACATGGAGCTAGGGACGCTACCCAGGTGTAAGAACAAACGGTGAGATTGAACACTCTCACATTTAGAAGTTATGTCCTTACCATAACGTTCCATGTGGAGTGTTCATCTCGCCTTTGTTCTTACATTCCCACCCTCCCACCCTCAGGAAGAACGTCCAGTTTGGTGTCTGGTTTGATTTCTTCTGCTTCTGCATTTCGCAGTTGTTGTGTATATATGTATATATATATATATACATATATGTATAGGTGTTTCTTGCAGTATATTGTTTTGGCATGAATGTGTCTCTCTCTCTGACTTCTGGTTTGCTTGCAAACTAGATCTGAGGTAAAGGCAGAGGGGGATTGTGGGAGTTAGGTTGGTCTTGAGCTTCTTCTCGATGCAGAGCTTGCAGAGCGGCCGACACGGAGCCGAGGATCGGCTCCGAACCCAGGTGTAAGAACAAAGGCGAGATGAACACTCCACATGGAACGTTATGGTAAGGACATAACTTCTAATTTTCTGCAGTTAAATGCGTCTATTACTCTTCATTGTTGTAAGTAGTCATTCTCATTCAAAACCTTTCCCCCAAAGGTCACTGGCTTTGTGAGTGTTTAAGGGTCTGGCCAGTTATTGTGCGAATGCATTGGTATCGCTGACATTGTCATATGTACAGGTCGGGATGTATTCTGGGGACTAGGGCTGGCACCTTTTCAAATGGCCAAGATGGGACATTTTCGGAACACACATCAGATTTTACAAGCCGACACATATCCACGGTCAGTACAACGGCTAGAACTTTACTTATTTGCCTACATAAAAGCCTATTGTTGTAGCGGTTTAGTTGCTTATTCTGTTTCTTGTAACATTTAGGTATTGTAGATACTGCAATAATTATTTTCTGCAACTATTACATAACATATGGGACATAATTATGTCTTACAATCCCAGGACATTTGCCATTTGTAATGTATTTTGTCAGGACACAACTGGCCAAAGAGGGACTGTCCCTCGCAAAGCGGGACAGATGATAACCCTACTGCGGACACCAGATTGTTTGGGCCAACACATAGCCATGGTCAGTGCAGGTTTAGAACATTAATTTGTTTCCTAGCTGTGAGCCTTATATCTTTGGCACTTTTGTTGTTTGCCTGTTTCTTGCACGAATTACGTTTATTCTATCCTGACGTGACCGCTTTAGGCAACTGTTACATGCAGTATGGTACATAGTTATTTCCTACGATCACAGGACATTTGGCATTGTATCATTGTTGGTCAGGTCACACCTACACACACATTAATTGTCCCTCACACCATGGATCAGGGGTATCCTGTTTATGTCAGTGCCTTCATCACCCTTATACCATGTGCCACTATGCGAATGTGTGCAATGTATTCTCTCGCTTATTCGTGTCGGGACACGTGCGTCACGGGCAGGTGTTTGATCCTGAGTAGTAGGTTATGCATGACCATCTAGGGCTGGACAGTGTCGTGCACCACTACTGCACATTCAAACTTGTGTCCAGATATCTACAGGACTGGACTTCGTGTCTTCCATTCTAACGTTTACACAGGTTACTTATCCCATGAGAGATATCCCAAAAATTGAACAAGACCAAAACAAGACAAATACCGAACATTCTTCTGGCATTATGAAAATGTGCTGGGGGTTTTACATGCAAGGGATACATAGTGTGCAATCCTGAAACTGCCTAGGGTGACACTACCTACTACATATGCGTAGTGGTCACTATGTGTAGATGTGGCTGCACCAAACCAGTAGGCCAAGTATGGCTGGATTTGGTGGACGTTCTGGTATGGGAGCGGGTTGTGTGATGTGGAGGGAATGCTGGGTAGTCCATTATGCATCCAGGTGTGTTGCATTTGATATGGCCAGTTCCATCAGGACCAATCTGTGGGTATGTGCTGGTGACATGTCTATACATTTTAATATTCATATGTTTCTGGGATTCTGTTCTACAGTATGGCCTGTCTGGTTGTATTGCAGATGTTTATACATGTTTTTGTGTTTCTTTCTACTTCACCTGCTGCTCCCTCTTACACCTCCGGTTCACCTATTCTCCATACGACACAGTGTCACCTTGAAGGATTATACCATTACCCATCCCCCCCACACACATATTCCTGACACCCCATACATCACTGCTTTGGTTGTTGGCCCATGACACGGTCAGAGTAACACATTGCATACCCTACATATGTCAGGTACCTGTATGGTTGTGTAGACTACCCTGCCATGTTTGCTTTCCACATGCTATACCTCACGCACATGGGTACACGCCCATACTTAACTTTCATTACATGGTTGGTATACCCGGGTAATACCTGTTCAACTGTGACACATCCTGACAAGTTCGGCTTGTACCGCTGATGTGCGGATTTTGGCAGACTGTTCTAATCATTGGTAGGATGCCACCTTTTCCTATGTCCAGGATGGGATATATTCTGGACACATATCCGAATGTACTGGACAGCACGTATCCACAGTCAATGGTACGGATACTACTGTTCCTTTCAGCCTACATGTTGCCTTATTGTTGTAGCAGTTTATATTTTATTTATTTATTTATTTTACATTTGTTGACCGGGCTAGTCCAACTGGATATATGTCCATTTTCAGTAGAGGCCCGGGGAGAAAAGCTCCAAAGAAAGATACATTATGACACAATGCATAAGGTTAAAATACAAAAACAGTGTTTGTAAGGTTACAATCAAGTTAACATAGCAGTAGATACAAACATTTTACAGTTTTACAAGACAAATATTTACAATAATATGGACAAGATATTCTCATGAGGTAGATTAATCTTAAAGTTTACAATTTCCTGAGAATGGTAACATAAGAGTATTGATAACATGTTGATCAAGATATCCATATGAGGTAGAACATCACAAAAGTGGGTTTGATATTCTTCTAAAGTTTGCAGAAAGAGCATTAAATTATAATTAGAGAGGAGTTAGGAGAAACTTAGTCGCTAAGGTAGTAGGTTAGTCAGGGTTAGTGCAAGGGCATAGCCAGTGTGTTCTAAGGTATATTTTGAGTTTTTGTTTGAAGTGGGGTAGGGAAGGAAGTGATATAAGATCACTAGGTAGAAGATTCCAGTATTTCCCTGTTGTGTTAGCATAAAGAGAGTTTCCTGCCATGTTGTTAGACTTACTAATACTAAGTAGAGGTTAAGATTTTTATACGGAGTAATGCGGTTTGAGAGTATAGGGGTGTTGTTGGGCTGGTTGAGAATCTTATGAACAATGGTTAGTTGGTTAAAATAAAGCTGATTTTGCAGTTCAAGCCATCCTAGTTGTTTTAGATTCTGGCAGTGATGAGTTCTAAAGCGATTACCAGTAGCAAATCTGGCAATGTTGTTGTAAGATGAAGTGAGTTTAAGAAGATTCTTCTTGGATAGGTTGGTGTAAATTGGTGAGGCATAGAGGAGTGTTGAGATTAGATGAGAGTGGGCAATAGTAGTTCTGGCTGTTGGAGTGAGAAAATATTTGATCCTGTATAGGGAGCCCATTTTTCTGTTGACTGTTTTTATGGTGTTATTAATATGGTTATCAAAGCTGAGGTGACTGTTTATGGTTATTCCTAGGAGCTTGGTGAAAGAATCAGGGGATATGAGGGTGCCATTGTTAGAAATGACAGAGAAATCTAAAGGCATGGATTTACGGGTGGGTGTAAAGAGAAGGAGCTTTGTTTTTTTGGGATTCAAGAGGAGGCAACGTTTTGTGAACCAAGTCTCAACTATGTTAAATATTTTCTGAGTTAGGAATTGTAGTTCAGATGAAGATTCAGCTGCACAGATTAAAGTTGAATCATCTGCATATTGTATGCATGTTGTCTGAGGAATATCTAGGTAGAGATCATTGATAAATATTGAGAATAAGAGAGGGCCTAGGATGGAGCCCTGTGGGACACCGAGTGAGACTGGAAGGTGGGATGATAGTTTATTCTCCCAGAGCACAGCCTGTTGCCTATTGCTGAGGTAAGAAGTAAATTGTACAGCCAAAGTATCAAGAGAGATTGATTTCAGAATATTTATAAGCTCCTTCTGTTTCGTTTACATGTTTATTCTATTTCCTGTCACATTTGGTATGTGAAATACAGACATACCTTTTGTATGTGACTATTACATGCCTTGTGGGATATGATTCTGTCCTATGGTCGCTAGATATGTACATTTATCGTGTATTTTGTTATGGACACATCTGCCCAGCTGTGTGCCCTCCCTCACATTATGGGTCAGCTGTTGACCCTAACCATTGGGCTGGACGTACCTACTGGTGGCGCGCTAACATATGATGCGTTTCACTTCCACTTGGTATAGCTATCTACACTGCGTTGGACTATGGGCACACGGTTTTCCATGTCATTTGTTCGCGGGATAGGGACCCGTTATTCCCTACTGTGCATTTGTGTTTGCCTCTTCATTTTGTGTTCGCAGGAACTATCTTACATGCTTTGCATACGTTTCAGTATCCACGGACACTGACAGATGTGATTACTATCTTGGAAGTTGTTATATGCAAGCATTTTAGGTTGCACATCTACAGCTGGCATTTCCACGCCTCCATGCGGCACTTCGACATGCCCTATGCACTCGCGCTCCTTTCCTATGCACGTGGCTGTGGCGGCAGCGCGCCTTCGTTAATATGCATTTGGCGCTACTACGCCATCTTCACGCCGCACTGTCGGCGCAAGCCTACCACTGGCCTTGCGCCAAGCTTCATGAATCCTGGGGATATTTTTTATTCTAATGAAATGTGACATATGGAGAAGGAAAATTTTTTTAAGTAATGAATGAAAACACAGAATGTTTTAAGGGTAAGGAATTGTGTGAGGGAGTTAGAAAAGTAATATATAATAAAGGCAAAAAGACAGATATTAAGAAATGAAGCCTGTTAAGTAATGTGGACTATAAGACATTTATGAAGATTCTACAAATGAGGTTTAGTAAAGTGATATATGATGTGATGTACGAAGGTATGTTTGGTATAGTAGGAAAGGAAGTAAGAGAGTCATTATTTTTGTGAAAAGATGTGATAGCATAATAAGGTTGAAAAATGGTTTCTATATTATGACAGCGAAACATTGTAATATCAAACGCCTAAACATCGAACTGTATTCACTGAAACGCATTTATGTGAATTGATGAAAACTTCCAGGGCAAAGATGTATTTGGCCAACAACACAGTGTTGCCCTTTTCCCCGCTGTAGTGTGATTTCGGTGTTGGTATATATAGTTAGGGTGTGGTGTGGTGGGCAAAGCCCCCCATATGGGTGGGGTTGTTTTAGGTTAGGTTAGGTTAGTTACGTGGGATTGTGGGACAAGTGTTTTTTTGCACTGTAAGTATTCCTCGATTCATGTAAATGCATTTTGATGAATACGGGTCGATGTTTAGGCATTCGATATTACGGCGTTTCGACATTGGAATATAGATGTGAAAAATTATAGCAAGTTGCAAGCATTTCATAGAATAAATGATGCTAAACATGAGAAATATTAAGAAGGCATAGTAAAAGTAGCAAAACAATAAGAGTTTTGTAGTCAGTATATGAAAATACATGCCCTGGGATTCAAAAAAATGATCAACACTCAAGCTAATTGCCAAATGTAAGCTGTTAAATTAGCAGGGCAGCAAGAAAATGGGCATCTATTAGGGGTCCCTATTAGATCAGCAAAAATTCAGTTCAGCAAGCAACATTTTTGGTGCACTTACATTGAGCATGGCATTCCTTAAACTGTTCATAGTGAGATCATGGTACAGTGAAGATTGGGACATTTGCCCTTTCCCCACTATAGTGCGATCTCAGAGTTGGTATATATAATCAGTGGGGGGTGGGGTGCAGCCCCCACATGAGCGGAATTTGATGAATGGCATTTCCAATGAGATGCCATTCATTGAAGTGACTTTTCGCTGAATTAATATAGACACACGAATTGAAATATTGGGACCCAGTTCATTCAGTGAGTCCCATAGTATGGAGACTGAATGGTCGAAAAAATGGACTTACATATACTAAATATGAGATAGTCATTTCTCAGAATATTCCCTTTTCACTGAGGTATGGCAATCTCAGAGTTGCTATATATAAATCTGGGGGCACGGGGGGGGGGGGGGTTGCCCTCTGCAAAACAAGTTTAAAGGAGAAGTTCAGTATTTCATTTTTTCTTACATTTTTGGTAAATTTTTGGTACATTGGCACTCAATGTTACAAGTGCTAACATGTAAATAGGGAACAGAGAAAATGTGATTCAAAGGCTCTATCTCATTACCATGTCTCTGAATTTGAATACAAGCATTAGAACTCATGATCATGCTAGTGTTCTCCATAGTGGATTATGCTTCAAGTAAGCAAAGCACCCCCACTACATTCACATACACATATTCAGACACCCATACTCACACAGCACACATGCATGGGAACACTCAGCCATACTCTTGCAAGCATAAAGCAAGACATAAGTGCGTGTATGCATGCACAAGCATGCACACACAAACACACACACACACACACACACACACACACACACACACACACACACACACACAAGCATGCGCGCACACACACACACACACACACACACACACACACACACACACACACACACACACACACACACACACACACATTCATGCAGCCTTATTCATGCCCCTGCAGTCACTCACATACTTGTCCACATTCATACATATACTATCACCTCCCTACTATATTCATTAAACTTGTCTGTACTGCAAGTACTCTCGTAGGAGGGAATTGATGCTAATCAGGAGCTGTGGACATTTCTGGGGAAGAGTACATTGATAATTATCACTAGTTACTCTTTCAGACTGCCACATTATCATCCAGCTTTGCCTGTGAGATTGCTGTCAGTTTGAGGAAAGAGGTCTTTAAATCAGAAAAGCTTAGTTTAATGCAGAAGCCTTCTCAGTTAAGGCTTCTGCATCACGCTAAGCCTTTATGAATCCTAAGGATGGAATAAAGTTATGATGAATATGTGAAAAGGGGTTCCCTTTGTAATCTCGAAATGCTGAAATGTTGAATTTCAGTATTTTGAGACAAAAGTGTCGAATCTGCAGTTGCGCGAAACTGCAGAATGTCAAACCCGGAAATGTCGAACCCGTGGTAGTGGTGGCGCGTTAGGTGAGTGTTATGTTTTTTAAGGGTTTTTGGGATGGTTTGTGTGTATGTGAGTGTTTTGGGGAGTTTTAGGTGTGGGTTATGGTAGGTAGGTTAGAGTGTGAGTGGGTAAGTGTGGAGAGTGGTGGTGTTTGTATGTATGTGATGTGTGTTTGTGCAAGGGGGGTGTAGAATGTGTGGCGGTGGGTTTTCTGTCTGTATTTAGTGCAACCTCGGAGTTAGTATATATAAGTAGGGGGTGTGGGGGGGTCAGCCCCCCTGCTTATAGGAAGGGTAGGTGTTTGTAGTGTCAGGAAGTAGGAGTATTTGTGTTTGTGTGGTGTAGTGTTTTGTTTACGTTCACGGTTTTGAATTTTGCGGTTTTGGGGTTTCGGGTTTGTTAGTTTTTGGCTTTATAGTCTTGAGATACTGAAATTCAATATTTCAGTATTTCGAGATTATAAAGTGAATCCGTGAAAAGATAACAATGTTCATATACAAAATGGAGTCAAAAAAGGTGCCTAGCAATTGGGGTTTTATTTACTATGGTAATGAAAGCAGTATTAGGAAATTCTCACATAAATTTAAGAGATGCTCAATGGGAAATAAAGAATTGGGTAGTTTTGTTAATGTGTTTGCCTTATAAGATGTGTTTATATATATGTGTTTATAAATGTGTTTGCACTCATGGCAAAAAAATGGAAAATAGGGGTAAGGGAGTGACAGTGAAAATAGAGGAGGATTTAAAAGTTGTAGATTTCAAAATAATTGAAGTGATTTTTTTAATGCATGAAATCTGTGCAGTAGGATAAAATTTGTTGTACAAGATGTGATAAAAAAAGCAATGGAAAGAAATATTGGAAGAAATAAAAAAAGTTGTACAGTAAAATGGAAAACAATGCATATGCCATATATGAAAGAAAGAAATGTATTTGATCCATTCTTATGTTTTTGGGGAAGATGGGATAATTAGGGAGTGTGTATGGACTTCTGGCATCTAGAGAAAAATAATTATTAGAGATAACATTCAGCATTATATTGGGTTCCATTCTGAATCATAGAAAAGCAGGGGTGTTATTCATAAATCCTGTTGAATACTTGGCAGCTTTACATTTATTCTGGATTTTAAAGGAGATGTGGCAAGTAAAAAAAAGTACTGTGGGATGTGCCACATGGAAAAACTAAAGTACATGGAATCAGAAATGAGAAAAAGGAAAAAGAAATATGAGCTAAGAGAAATAGATGAACATGTAGAGAACATGTAAATGCAGAAGCTGGAAATGGACATAGCAATTGTTAAAAGGAAAGAATGGTATGAAGGGGTTATGAAACAGAAAAATTATGTTAAACAATGGAAATGTTTAAAGAAAGAAGAGAGAAAAAAACTCTCATAGATACGTAGATTGTTACTAGGCTAACTACCTGTGAGACTTTCTAAACCTAGCCAAGTTCTCCCCAAAAAATAACAATGTCCTGTATCTGAATAGGACATTGAGAGCCAGGCATTTATAAGCTACCTCTGTCCATAAGGGACATGGGTGTCAGGCCCGGTATAAAATTCCTATTCCTCATCCACTGGTCTAGGTTGTGCTTAAACTGGGTAACAGATTAACTCAACTTCACATGGATGGGAAGCCTGTTCCATAGGAGGGGCAGCATCTGGGACACTTATCTGTCTCTCCAGAATGTTCTGTTTAAGTCACAGAAAAAAATTCAGGTACCTAGACCTTATATTTCTGGTACTCTTTGACTTACAAATATGTAGGAGATTCATAAGTGTGGGGTTTGCAGATGTCTTGTAAGCCAGACATAGATCATCCCTCAGGAATCTACAGGAGACTGAATGGAGGGAAAAGAGTTTGTAGGTGTCTGCATAAGGCAGGTTTGTTAAGCCTTGTACTCTTTTGTAAGGAACCTTTGAAGATGCTCTAGTTGCTGCATATGCCTGCTGAGGTACATACTAAAGGCAGTACTGTTCTTTATGATTGATCTGATAAGAGTGGAGTATAGTGGGATACTGACCTCTTTGAACCTAGATGCCATTCCCTTACTTATAAGTTGCACAGCATAAAAGGATTTCCTGACCACTGTGGCCACATGGTGACTGAACGTAAGACTACTGTCTATGTGCATACCCTGATCCCTGACTAGCGAGTTGACTCTTACAGATGTATTATCAACATGGTAATTAGTTGGGATGGGTAACTTCCCAACATGAAGAGACGTGATAGACTGGAAGGAGTTGAAGTTTTGGAAGCTTCAAATTATTTTTTGTTGTTGAGACTGTTATTAATTTAATCACTTATGAAGAAGGAAAGGTTCTCTAAACAGTCTAAGGTTGAAAAATATACTGAAAGTGCTGTTTTGTCATCTAAAAAATTAGAAAGAATAGTAGAATTACATATGTTTTCAGAGAATATGTCTCAGTATGATGTCATATGGAGATAATACAAATATGGATAGAAATGCAACAGAAAAATTGAATAGAATGTTGTTTATAACCTTCTGGAATATATGGAAATGTAGATGTGAAGAACCGTTACATAATAAGGTATGGGGCTGAGAAATTAATAGAATAAATAAATGGTTCTGGAAGACAGGGGTAAAGGAACATGTTGAAGAATGTTGCATGTATAAAAAATGAAAAAATGATTATTTTTTAAATGATATACAATGTATTTATTATATGATAAGTATATTTCTATAGTGAATGAAAAAAGTGATAAATAAAGCCCCCCCAACCTTTTCTTTCAGCATTGATCTTCTCAGTGCCAGAAATCTTACTAAAACATTACCTGGTAGAGCAGCCGTGTATGTACTGTAATGCAGACTGAGTTTCATTGCAAGTATAGTACCTCTTCCTTACCTGGATTTAGCACTTACCATGCTTTCACACCTGAAAGACTCTGTGGAGGCATTTCCATAATGGACAGTATCACATCTAGGTAAATACTCTGTGACTCTAATTATGATCTTATTGAACTCCAATTTACCCATAATAAGAATAATTCTCAATTTATAGCCCACTTTAAGACATAGGCCATGCCCTCAACGTACTATGACACATTCATAAATGCATTTGGTGAGCTTGCCTTATCAAAAATACCTTTAAATTTGGTGATTTCAACTATCCTTTAATTAACTGATATAGCTACACCTCTACTGTTAGATACACTCAAAGATTACTAGACCTAGTAAATGATAATTCCTTAAAACAAACAGTTAACTAGCCCACTAGGGGGTCAGAACACTCTTGACCTGGTCCTCAGCTGGATTGACTCCCAAGTATTCAAAACCTTAAATGTCTCCATCCCTGGTAAAATTGGACCACAAATTCGTAACCTTTTCTTTTAAAAACCCTAACTACATAATAGTAAACAATTCTGATTTCAGGAACTTTAAATGTACAAACTTGTTTCAATTCGTGATGAGCTTTGTTAAGTTTATATACAATGACACTACCCCGTGATGATTTAGCTGTTACATTTTCATCTGTACTCAACTCCCATATAAAAAGGTGCATAGATTTAGCAGTTCCTACTAGAACCAAATATAATAGGAAAATAGGATCATAGGAAGTTACTAGGCTATTGGCCCTGATGCCCTTACAAGCCTAGCCAGGAATTTAGCCCATGTCCCGACAAGTCAGCACCCGATGCCCCTGTCTAGCAAGGACACAGATGGAATCCCAGGGGTGTATTTTCTGTTCCCCATCCAGTTATCCAGGTTGCGCTTAAAAAGTGTCAATGAGGTACTCTGCTTGAAGTGGAGTGGGAGTCTATTCCACAGAAGGGGGAGAATCTGGGCACAAATCTGTCCCCCCAACTAGTCCTATTGATGTCACAGACCAGGTTGAGGTCACGCGTGCGGGCTACTCGAGTGGAGCTAGACTTGCGGATATGCAGCAGTCTCATCAAGGTGGGTTCTGAGATTGCTTTGTATGCCACACAGAGGTCACCTCTGAGGAGTCTTTAGGAGACTGAATAGAGGGACAGGACCTTTAGCCAATCTGTGTAGGGTAGATGTTGAAGGCCCTGGATTCTCCTGGTGAGGAACCTCTGTGGTCTCCAACTGCTGCATGTGCTTTGTGAGGTACATGCCGAAAGGGGCACTGTACTCAATAATGGGTCTTATAAGGGAAGAATACAGGGATATTATGACCACCTTTTCCCTGGATGAGATACCCTTACTAATGAGGTGGGCCATGTAGAAAGCGTTCCGTACAATGGAGGCAATATGGTGGTCAAAACTCAGTTTGCTATCAATCTGGGTGCCCAAGTCCCTCACGACTGATTGAGTGCTTAGGACCTTGTTATTAATGTGATAATTTGTGGGGATATCACTCTCTCCAAAGGGGATGATGATGCTTTTTTTGGCATTCAGTTTGAGCCCATGTTTCTGGCACCAGTCATATGTTTGGGTGAGACCCTCTTGGAGGATGTTCACATCACTAGGGGAACTGATAACAGTGCCCATCTTATAGTCATCTGCAAACATGGTCAGTCATAGCCCACTGATTTTGGCCTGCACCTCAGAAATGTATATCCCAAGCAACAAGGGCCCCAAGACTGATCCCTGGGGTACACCAATCATTACGGGATGATGGCTTGAGGTGGCTTCCCCTATTTTGACTGGGTTCTATCTGTGAGCCAGTTTGCTACCCATCTGGTAACAAATGGATTGACAGTTAGTTGAGAGAGTTTATTTATTATACCTGAATGGGGAAAAGTATAGAAGACTTTAGCTAAGTCAAGGTAGGCGGTATGCATCATCTTCCCCTCATCCATAGGGTTGGTGACTGTCTCAAAGAAGTCGATTAAATTTAGCAGGTATGACCTCCCCTTGATGAAACCACACTGTGTGGGATCAAGTGTTTTAAGGTTGCCAATGTCCTTGTTAATGAGGTCCATGATAATCCACTCCATAGTCTTGAAGATCAGGCTAGTTAGGCTGATGGGTCTATAATTTCCTGGATCAGTGGATGTGCCACCTTTGTGCAAAGGGATGACAGTGGCTGTCTTTCACTTGGCTGGAATGTAGTCAGTACTCAGGCTTTGGTTGAATAGGGTGCCTAATGGTGCTGCAACTTCCTGTCTGAGTTCATGTTGGATGCAGCCTGGGATGTTATCTGATCCCATGGAGGCTGTATCTTTTGCCTTTGAGAGGGCAGTGATGACTTGCTCCCTAGAGGTAAGGGGACGGGGGGGGGGGGCTGATGCTGGGGATGTCCTGGTTTACTGATGAGGGGGAAAGAGGGGTGAAGTTTTCACTGAACTTGTTTGACAGCAGGTTGGCTATATCTGTGGCATTTGTGTATGTGGTGTCATTGACCACCACTTCTGAGCAGATGTGGGTGCTTCCCTTGAGTTTGCAGACATATGCGAAGAAAGCCTTGTGATTTTGTTTAGTAAATGTGGTCAGTTTGGACTCAAAGTTTGCTTTGGGGGATTTTACTAGTGCTCTTATTTGCTTGTTCAGACTAAGGAGAGATTACTTCCAATTAGGCACCTGCTCCTTCTTGGGCCTAGAAAGCAGTTGCTTCCTTTTATTATATAGTTTTTTTATTGCAGATGTCCACCAGACAGGTTTACTCTTCCTTGAGGAGGAGGATTTTGTCCTGTTGTGTATTCCTGATTCCATGCAGCTATATAAGTGCTTGTATAGTACTTTGGTGTAGGTTTGGGCATATGTGTCAGTTTCTATGGAGGGGAGGGAGCCGTGAAGCTGTTTATACCTTTCCTCAGGAGGCTGTAATCAGCTTTTGAGAAGTTTTTTTTTGTTTGACCCTATTTAGGGGGTGGTTGGGAGAGATTTTGACTTCAAAAGTGACAGCTTTGTGGTCAGATCTTACCAGGGAGGATGATACTGCAGGGATACTGCAGTGGTTACTTATGTTGGTTAATAGCAAGTACAATATATTTTCACCTATTGTGGGGGTGTCAACTAGCTGGTCCAAGGCATTTGGATTGACAAAATCAAGAAGTCTCTGAGCATTTGTGTTTTGGCATGAATAGTTCTTCCAATCTATGGTTGGATGGTTAAAGTCACCCAGGATCAGGGTAAAGGGAAGAATCCTGATAGATTCAAAATGGTCCAGATAAGTGGAGTGGGCATCTTGAGTCAAAGTTGGGGGGGCCTGTAGCTAGCTATGATTTCAATAGGGGTCCTGTCAATGTTAAACTGCACCTGGAGTGTCTCCTGTGGATCAATACTTTTAACCAGCCTGGAGGTGTGTGTGTTTTATATATATTGCAACTCCACCTCCTTTTGCTTTTCTACCCACGGTTTGGGGTCTGAATGCATGATAGGATGAGTAGCCTGGTATGGCTGGGGTGCTCTCCACAGCTTTGAACCAGGTTTCTGTGACTACACAAATGTCGGCATCTTCCAGGGTTAAGATTGCTTGCAATGATTGCAGTTTCATGTTTAGATTCCTAGCATTTAGCAGGATGATCTTTAATTTGCAATTTGATGAAATTTTCATGTTAGTAGTTTTGCCATCATGGCTTTGCCTAAAAAAAGCACTATGGAGGTGGCAATAGCCTTTGCCAGGAGCCTGAAGCCCAAGGGAGACAGATGCAGGTCATCTCTGGCAAAGCATCATGGTTTATCAATCGGGTCTTCACAGGCTGTCAGGTACTGGATCCCCTTGGAATAACACCAGAAACTAAGCCAATTGTTAAAGTCAATAATTTTCTGTTTGTATTGAGGCATCATTCTGGGTAATGGTAGAATGCTGCTTAAGGCTAGTAACATACTTGCCTGGGACACATATTCAGTGAGCTCCATCATGTCTCTCTTCATGTAGTCCAGGGAGGTACATCTCAAGTCGTTCATGGCAACATGGACTATGACAGAGTCAAAATAGCACCTGTTGTTGAGAGACTTGAGTGCATGGGTGATATGGCAGAGTCTGGCACCTGACAAACAACTAACCGTGGCTGTCTCCTTTATCCAGCTTGATGAGGGGCACATCTATGTATCTCACAATGGAGTCTCTAATGACTTATGTTTAGGCCTTAGTGGCTGTGAGACACAGGTGTGTGGACTATGTGTGATGTGCTACATTTAAAACTAAACCACATTCATACTCTACCACTATAAACAGTCTCAGTAGCAAAAGGAAAAAATAATGACCCATAATAAATCCACCCACATTAAAGACAATCACAGAGCTAAGTAAGGACTAGAAAATGACCATGAAAACATCCAAAGCTGATCTTGAAATGAATCTGAAATCAAAAGCCAAAGCCATATTTTTCTATATGTAGATGACAAAATAAACTACTCAGGAGCATACAGTTGGGTTTAGTTAGCCAAACATTTACAAGCTGAGCTGCTTCTGTCCAATAAGAGCATATGTCCAAGTCCAGGGTAAATTTCTTATTTCCCATCCATTGGTCTAGGTTACTTTTGAATAGGGTAAAGGACAAACTCTGTTTCACATGGATGGGGAGCCTGTATCAGAGTTGGGGTAGTCACTGAGACATGTACTTGTCCCTCCTACTTAATCTGATAATGTTGCAAATGAGGTTAGGGTACTTCTACTGATATTTCTAATGTCAGTAGATTTGAGGGTGTGCAGCAAGATAAGATGATGCCTTGTAAGCCAGGCATACATCATTTTCCAGTAGTCTATAGGAGACTAAGTATAACAATAAGGGTCTGAGGAGGTCAGCATATTCCATATAATTTATGTCTTATGTTCTTTTTTTAGGAACATCTGAGGTGTTGTAGTTGTTGCATGTGCCTGATCAGGTACATAAGGGAGGTTTATACTCGATGACTGGCCTAATGAGTGCTGGGCAACTCAATGACTGGCCTAAAGAATGCTGGGAAATGACATCTTTGGACCTGGATGCCATGCCTTTACATATAAGTTAAACAATATAGAATGATTTCCTTACAACAGTATTCACATGATGGTCAAAGGTGCCCATGTCAGTAGATGGACCACATTTGTGCAGAGGGTTGACTGTTGCAGTCCTCCATTTACTACATGCAAAGCCAGTTTAGGGGCTGAGATGATTTTAGAGGGCGTGATAGGTCATGTTTCATGATAATTCAGGGACATTCTGGGATATTTTCAGGGTCCGTTGATGCAATATCCTTTGCCTTTGAGAGCTCATTGAGGGCTTGTTCACTAGGTGTAGCCAGGACAGTTAGGGTCAAGGATGTCCCTTGACAGGTGTCGTGGGTGGGTGTGAAAATCTGAGCCAAATTTATCAGTCAGTAGGACTGCTATATCCTCCACCTCCATGTAGGTGTTTCTGTCTACAATTATTTTAGCCCACTGTTGTGTATTTCCTTTGAGATTGGGGATAAAACTGAAAAAGGCCTTGTGGTTGTTCTTTGCCTGTAAGGCTATTCTTACCTCAAATTTGGGTTAAGCACACTTGATAAGATTGTTAAGTTGCTTATTTAGTTTGATGAGAGTATTCTTGAGTTGCTGGGCATTGCACTGCCTAGTTTGGCCATGGGTTACTTCCTGTTGTTATACAGCTTGCTGACATTGGAGTTTTACCAGGGTGGCTTGTTCTTTGAATTAGTCCTGTGCTTATTCTGGGTCCTTACAACAGCCTCAGTACAGCTGTTTACATGACTGTACATTATTTCTGTGAATAATTCTGCATCGGGAGTTGGAATTTTCTCAACGTATCACTCAGTAGTACGATGTTTGCTTTGGAACAATTCATAAATATTCGAGGGTTTGATGGGTTCACAGGTTTTAGTTTAACTTCAAAGAAGACAGTTCTTTGGCCTGACATAACAAGTGAGGGCATTACTCACTGGTGATTGTAAAGTTCCCTGTGCTTGTGAGGATCTGGTACCTCCTATACTGACCCAACAGATATTACCAGTATACTGGCTGACAGTTTCAGTGCCAACTTTACCTCTCCCCCCAAAGGACCAATCACAATACCAGTAGTTTGCTAAGCACCCAGTATTACTGCTGCACAGGTTAAAACAGCACTGTCCAAGGTCAAGAATACAGCTTCTATGGGACCTGACAATATCCCCGACTGTGTTCTACATGAACTACAGCATTATCTGGCACCTCACATGTGTGCCCTGTTCAGTCAATGCCTCACCTCAGGCTTTGTCCCTACCGAGTGGTGCACTGCTACAATCATCCTTCTCCACAAAGGAGGAGCGACTACAGACCCTGGGAACTGTTGCTCCATTAGCCTGACAAGTCTGATATGCAAAGCTATGGAACGCATTTTCATAGACCTAATAAACAAGGATATAAGGAATCTCCAAACTCTGGATCCCACACAGTTTGGTTTTGTGAAGTTAGATCATGCTTGCTCAACTTGGTCAACTTCTTTGAGTCAGTCACCAGAGCTGTGGCTGAAGACAAGGTGGTTCATACAGCCTACCCTGATCTGGCCAAGGCCTTTGATACCATTCCCTACTCAGGAATCATAGAAAAACTCACTAAGCTAGGCATCAACCCCTATATCACTAGGTGGGTTGCACATTGGCTCATATAGAACCCACAGTGTGAAAGTAACTGACTCCAAGTCAGACTGCCAACCAGTCATGAGTGGAGTCCCACAGGGATTGGTCCTGGGTCCTCTCCTGTTTGGTATCTACTTCTCAGAAGTCCAGGCCAACATGAAGGAACTCTGGCTGACAAAGTTTGCAGATGATTGCAAGTTGGGAACCATTATTAATTCCCCAAGTGATGTTGACATCCTACAGAAAGGCCTCACTGAGACCAGCAACTGGTCATAACCAAGGATATAAGCTCAATGCCAAAAATGTGTCATCATCCCCTTTGGGAAAAACCCAGTTTCCATGAATTACCACATCAATGATAGTCCACTGAACACAGAAGGTGTTATAAGAGATCTGGGAACACAGGTTGACAGCAACCTCTCTTTTGACCACCACATTGCCACTGTGGTCAGAAAGTCCTTCTATGTGGCACATCTCATTACTAAGGGTTTTGCATCCAGGAAGAAAGAGGTCATTGTTTTCCTCTACTATTCCCTCATTAGGCCATTCATCAAGTACAATGCCCCATTTAGCATGTACCTCACTAGACACCTGCAACAACTGGAGAGGCTGCAAAAGTACCTCACAAAGAGGATCCTAGGCCTTAAACACTTGTCCTATATGGACATATTCAAAAAACTCCAACTATTCTCTGTCTCATATTGCCTACTTAGAGGCAATCTCTGCTTGACTTACAAAGCCATGTCTGACCCAGCTCTGTTAGAAATGCTACATCTAAAGATATCCCAATCCCTCCGCACCACACACTCCAGAGACCTCAACCTCATTACCGCAATCAACAGAACATACTGGAGGGACAGGCTCATAACCCAGAGACTGCCCATGCTATGGAATAGACTTCACATACATGTCAAACACAGCACTTCACTGGCCCTCTTCAAGCAAAATCTTGATGAGTGGATGGGAAATAGAAAATTCACCCTGGGGATCACTGCAGTGGCTCTCCTCGACAGAGGCACTGGGGACTATGGTCGGGTGGCATGATGCCAGGGTAATCCTATGGGCTAGGCTTGTAAAGGCTACAGGGTCATTAGCCTTGTACACACCTATGAACCTAAGGATATTGGTACCCCTTGTGGTTGTACAGACTTGGTTCAGAGCATTTGTGTTGACAAACTCCAGAAATCTCTGGGCCTCCATATTGGAAGTTGTTTAAGTGTCCCCATTTATAGTGGGCTAGTTGAAGTTGCCCCACATTATAGTGTTGGGCTCAAAGAAGAGCGGCTCCAGTTTGTTTTTGTATGGGTATCCTGTGTTATTGAGAAGAACCTGTATCTTGCACTAATTTGGTATGGGACTCTGCTTATCGTGAGCATACCTCTCAACTATCCAGATTTTTGAGAATGTCTAGATTTTTGCCTCATATTTTTGCTCTGTACTTCATAATACCTGTGATTTTCTGGCAAATCATTAAGGACTGAAGTCACTAAATAATGACATACATTTGGATTTCAGACTTTATAACATCATCAAAATGCATGCTGATGCAAAAAATGTTCTTCCAGCAACTTTTTAAGTTTATAAGAGTAGTAGTTAAAAGGTGTTCCCGATTTTTGCCCTTTGTCCCCCCATTATTTTAGGCTTTGTCTAGATTTCTTATGCTAAGAGGCTGAGAATACAATGGTGAAATGGACATGGAGAAGCTCAAGTGTATCATATTGCTTAACCAGTCTTGAGGAATGACTGTTTTTGATGAATATCAAGACACCTCCACCTTTTGTCCCTCCTGTGCAGTAGCTGGTCTAAATGTGTGGAAGGCATTATAAACTTGCACTGCTGAGGTGCTCTCCATGCTTTAAACCACATCTTCATAACTTCCCATACTTCTGTGTTGTCCACAGTGAGAAGAACTTGCAGGGAGTGTTTTCTTTAGTTACATTAAGAAACAGAGAAATAACAAACAAAACAGAAAATGGGAAATCTGCACACTAAATAAATTAATAACAAAACACCAGTGTGCAGAGGTAGTCGTCGGACACAACAAAAAAATCTACAAATAAAATTGAAAAAAAATGTATTTTAATTAGTTAAACGCTTTTATCCAAACAGTACTGGACTTCATCAGAACTAGTTATAACAACCATTCACACCATATTATGTAGTATTACATCATAATCCAATTAACTTAACGTTCAATCAACATTGTTAAACATTAGTAAACAGTAAAACCATAAACCTTTTGCCTTAGCAGCCTTAACGCTCATTCAGAAAGGCAACATATATCAAAATAAATTGTATTAAAAATAAATTATAACCAACTTGAATCAACTCTGGTGGCAATTATGCTTAAACACAGCTACACCACCTGGGTTAAATGATACTGCCTCACTTAGTAATGTTTTAAAGTTGCAGGCTGTCAAGTTATAAAACTGTTTCCCCAAATGCCTTTTTATGATTTAAGTTGGTTATAATTTATTTTTTTTACAATTTTATTATGATATATTTTGTTATTTTGAATGCTTGTTAAGGTTGTCACAGCCACAGTTTTATGGTTTTGCTGTTTAAAAAAGTTGATTGGACTTTAAGTTAATTGGATTATGATGTAATACTATATAATATGGTGTGGTTGGTTGTTATAACTAGTTCTAATGAAGTCTACTACGGTTTGGACAAAAGCGCTTAACTACTTAAAGTGTTTTTTTTATTTTATTTGTGGATTTTTTGTGTGTCCCAAAACTACCTCCACAAACATAAAAATAAGAGATTTCAGTGTGGAGAACTAATCTAAAATGACATTACTTACTCTGTTTTTTAATCAAATGTTATTTATTTGAATAATCAAACAAATCCAAAGAAACAAAAATAAAAACATATTTACCTTATTTACAAGTAATCATTAGATAGATAAAATGTTGATTATACTTTGGTTTTCATTAATGACACAGTTGACTAAGCATTATCTTTTTCCAATAATAAACATACATTTTCCCAATATTTAGATCTTGACTTTTTAGAATTAGATCTCATAAACATAATGTGAATTTCTCCATGACATGCAATAGTGGCTAAAATTTGGCAAAAGTGACACTAAATACATAGCTGGCATACTTGTAGGCAGATTTAGTGGTATCATTACTCCAGAAACAGTCACTGACATTCCATAAATCAACAAGCCCCCCTCTCTCTCTCACACCCTAAGATCACCACAGGACAAGTCCTGATTGTACTCTGTGAAAACTAGAAATATCACTTTCATGTGCATTTACAATTTACATGGATGCCTAAGTAATAGCACCAGGCATGCCTTGTTGAGCTCCTTCTGCCCAGGTCACAGGGTATGTCCCTGAAATTAAAAAAAAAAAAAGTTGTAGTGGTGTCTCTGCAAAAAGGGGGCCCTTCCTCAGACCCTGGGAATTAAAGGCCTATAAGCCTAATCAGTCTAAACTGCAAGACCATGGAACATATTGTATATAACATCTTAAACTATGATGCTAATTTTTTTATATAACTGGAACCACAACAGTTTGGTTTTGTCAAAGGCATGTCATGACTTTTCAATTTCTAGAAGGTTACAGAGGCAGTGGCCACTCCATCCACACAGCATCTCTGAATCTAGCCATCACCTTCTGTTCTGTGCCTCATTCTAGTTTTGTAAGCAAGCTAAAAGAGCTAAAGTTAGACTTTTGTGTGGTGAGATAGATTGCAAACTGGCTAAAGGATAAAGCTCACACAATCGTGGTGGCAGGTGTTACTTCATGAAGTAAGAACGTAACCAGTGGAATACCACATGCTCAGTGCTGGGACCCCTCCTTTTTAGTATATACTGTTCTGACCTCCATTCCACAATCCCTGACTATGGCTAACAAAATTCACTGATGAATGCAGGGTGGGTCTCATTCTCTCTTTCCACACTGATACAAAAGCCCTTCAGCAAGAGCTAGTGCTTACAAACCAAATGTCTACATTGGGAGGGATCAAATTAAATGCAAGAAAATGCAGCACTGTCATATCTGGAAAACACCACAAAGCCAATACCCTACTCCATGTGGACATTGTAGTCAGGGATCTTTCAGTCTGGGATTGATGGTTCCCTCAGCTTTCATCACCATGGTGCAATAGTAGTCATCTAGGTTAGACAATGTTATTGCCTCTCTGTACTCTGCTCTACTTAGACCAGTTACTGAGTAGAGTGCCCTTTCAGCATGCATCCAGTCCAACTTATCACGTCAAATGTTCCTTATGAAAAAGATTAGCCTCAAATCCCTTCACCACCAAGTCAGACATGAAGTCCTTCTACTCTATACTCTGTTTCATATAGACTTCTGCATGGAGATCTATGCTGGGCATTCCATGCCACCAACCCCCCCCCCCACCCTCATCAATCTGTTATATCTCAGAGGGGGAACAGCAATCCACGCAAACCAAATATATGAACTTCCACCAATATATAAATAAAAATATGTTGGAGGGATAGTATTATTATCCAATAGTTGTCCCATCTCTGGAACAAATTGCCCCTACATGTTAAGCACAGTGACACCTTTGCCTCTTTCAAGACTACTCCTGTTGAGTGGATGGATACCATCATGTTCCTCCCTGGCTTGACATGTTTTTCACACTGAAAGTGTGTGTGTAGGAGGGGTGCATCTTCAGGGTAGTATTTGGCAAGACACACATGGTCTTCTTGTAGTTGCTATGATATTATTGTTAATGCCATGGGATCTTTTCTTTCCACCTGACCAACTTTGGTTGATGGGCCTCAGTTTAACATCATCTGAAAGACAGTGCATTCTGGAATGCAGCACTCCCCCATGCTGCACTACAGTGCCATTACTGGAAAACAAATCCACCTAACTGATGGAGGAAAATAACTCAGAGACTTCTGATTTTCTAGCATCAAAGATGATGGTTCTACATGCTGACAAGGTTACTGATCTACTTGATGAACTAATTGTTTCTAGCTGGGTTTATATGATCTGCTTTAGTTTCTAGGGCATGCATTTATTTGTTTTATTTATGTTACAGGTATGTGAGCCTAACCATAAAGCAGTTTTTACAGTTACAGCCAGTTATGAATATTCAGTACCAAACAAGTTATCCCAAAATGAAGAACAAGTCGAAACATTAATAAAATAATCAAAGTTCATTCTTATGCTGTCTTGATAGCATAATTACCTGTCATCAGAATAGTTCCAACAGCAAAATAAAACTTTGATTATGTTATGCCAGTAAAATGTTGACATTTGGTTTCTAATAATAAAAATAATTTTGTCTGCCGGGAAACTATTTTAGGGTATATCCTTCACATGCAGAGTGGGACTGAGTTACAGATTTAGGGTTCAGATCTAGAAGATTCATGACTGGTCTCAGTTAGGGAACTCCAGAGAGGGATTTCTTTAAGTAAAGATACAAAAAAGTAAAACAAGGCCTTAATATTGCTTTTAAGTTGAATGATATTTTGAAAGGCAATTCAGAGGTTTAAATGCAGCTTTTTGCAGATAAGTGAGGCAGTTCAAAGCTAGGCCTGCCAACAGATAGGCAAGTAGTGCAACTTTTATATGATAATACAATGCTGGGAAGCATTGCAAAGAAATGTGTACATTTTATTTAGTTCAACATGAATTGCCTATAAAATACATATATTCCAGCTACAAGTGGGAGCTCAAATTGCAGGGTGGGAATAAAAACTCATTTACCAATATAAAACATTCCTTTCAACATAAGGGAATCCAATGTTTTGGGGTACATTTTAAACAAAACTCCATTTTGGTTATAATTCTGTTATTATGCACCATAACAGTGAAGAAAGAGCTAAGCCAAATTCTATGTTATTGGAATAGTAATAAAGATGAATTGCATCATCAGAAATTCAAGGAGAAAAGACAGACACATAAATATGTTTGATTTATTGAAAGACAATCAATCTGATGAAGTTAAAGAAGAAGAAGAAGAAGAATTTGATGAAAGGAAAAGGCAAAGGGAGAAAATAAGGAAAGAAGTTTTAAAAAACATCACCTAATGCTAAAAAGAAAGGAAAATTATATGAGATTGGTTTCAGTTAATGTGAATAGTATCTCACACAGAGTGAGAAGATTAAGTATTTTAGAATGGTGTGGCAAGCTAGGTGCTGGTATGATACATTTACAGGATGTAAGATTTGTTTCTGTGCTTTACTGATTCCAAATAGGAAAACCCTAGTGAAATAAAATTTGATAGAATATTGCACATGAAATATATTCAGGAATTGATTTTATATTTAACAATACACTTAAAGTGTTAGATATACGTTTTGTATGAGCAGGTATGGTAACTGCAGTGGATATTTGGTAGGAACATTAGGTTTTTATACTGGTAGGTATATATGAATACACATTTATAGGAAAAGGAAATATATTAGAAGAAGTATGCAATAGTGAATATGAAATTATTTTGATGGGGGATTTTAATTATAATTTAAGATGTAAAAAAAAGGAAGGGCATAAGGAAAATGACTAAGGTGATAAAATGTAGAAAACTGAGTTATCAATGGACTTACAAAAGGGGGTGGATTAAGACAGAAGTTGACTGTTTTATTTTATCAGATGGTGTAAATGAAGGAGATAGTGAAAATGTTATTTAAGCTTGTTGATCATATTGCAGTCTGGGTAGAATTATTTTAGAATAATGTTAGAAAAATATGTAATAACGTGTGTAATACTTATTTTAAATAAGGGAAGATTAACACGTTTTTATTCTATATGCAGCATTATTTCTATTTGAAACTGAAAACATGCTTTTCTGAAATTGTGCTTTCTGACACTGCAAGATGCACTCTGACCTAGTTTGCTAGCACAGCAAAATACATGTTTATGCTTTGGAAATGTACTGAAAAACAGGTGATTTTCTGCTAGGTCAGGAAATTAAATGGAGAATAATAATAATTTGTGTAGATCCATTCATTATGGACAATAAGCTCTGTTCGTGCTAATGTAAAAGTGCACAAGCTGCAAGAAAGTTAGATACTATAAACAATGAACTGCTTCAGAAATCTGTACTTGCATTGTGCCTAGTACCTAGACTTGTAACATCACATAGAAAGAAAGTTATACTTGACCGGTGGTCGTCAAGACCATCCTGTTTACTGAAAAATCTTTTTTAAACTTTGTAGAGTCAACTAGAAATGTGAGAAACATCTGTAAAGTAACAGAATTGTGAACTGGTGGTCTGCTACGTCAGCCGTAGTGGGCAATGCCTTGAAAGAAAGGTATAATAACTGTGACACTTCCTGATTTTAGTCAGACAAACTCTGTAACTGCATTTTTTGTCTCCTTGTGCAAGAATAAAGATAGCTGAACTGAACCTTATGCTTTTGGTCTTTTGAAGTATTTTCTTTGACATTTTTTTTGTCCTTTGGAGCCAGAAACCCTTGTTTAGCCTGGGATCAGATGGGCCAGGTGGCATGAAACTGCGCAGGGAAGATACCACATCGGATCTTCTTCATTGAAAGACCTCCGACTGAATTGTCGTGCAAAAGAGGCCAGCCACTTTTCTGATCTACGACTGAAGGCAGGTTTCGTTTGAACAGTGAGTGACCAATCGCTGAGGCTCAGGTAGGGTGAATCTACTTTTTTCTGTTTTAGATCAGGGACTTGATTGTATCTGTTCTGTGAGAATTTTGTTAAAATTCAGGGACAGAAATATTGCTATCTTGTCATAGATCAGGGAAACAGAATAAGTAGGCAGGTAGTCTGAAGAGACTGTAAACAGCTGGTGGTACCACATTAAAAATAAAAGGGTTATGTAACATTTAAAAGGTTAGAACAAAATGGGTAATATGTGCACAAAAACAAAAAGACCCCAAATCCCACCGTTAACCGAAGATGCAAAATATATGCAATCACAATGCTCCGACAACGTTAGATATTATACTAAATGGGTTAATAATTATGAGTTTGATGGGAAACTAGAAAGATCCTCGCTTATCAAACTTATTATACAGCTAAAAACCGATTCTAAAGGTCGGATTAAAAGCAGCGTAAATTAGGAGTTCCTCAGGCACACAGGTGGTTTGAGGAAGCAAACCGAAGAGAACAAAAGAATACAAATTCAAAAGCAATGTTTCTAGACAAAGAGGATAATAACTTAGTTATAGCATCGGCCCCTCCGCCCCCTCCAGTTCCGGTTCCCTTACCAGTTCCCTTATATGAAGCATAAGAACAAATTGGCCCACCTCCACGACATCCAGTTATTCCTGTAAAACCACTACCGTTTGTTAGAGATCCTATCGAGACTAGGTCTTGAACACGTAATTTAAAGGGGGATATTGAATTATATCAAATGAATGGAAATTCACGGGCTATGAGTGAAGAAGAGATATGCCCACTCATAGAAGTACCAAATCCTCAGGCAGGACACGAAGGGCAGGACCCAACTCTCTTAGTATACAGACCGTGGACACCGGAAGACATCCGGAAAGCCACAGAGGGAATTCCCCATCCAAAAGTTAATTTTAGAAAGTTCTTAGAAGACTTACAGGGCATGAGATTAAGTTATCACTTAAACGGAGAGGAAGTAGAAAAAGTAGTCAGACAAATAGTAGGTCCAGATTGGCACATGATCAGTAGCAACTGGAATCCCCGTGACGCTGCACTTAGGCCCCTCCCACATAGCAGCGCAGAACTAGATAACAGAGTGAAAGGTCTGACAGACCGAATTTCTGAGAAATGGAAGCCTAGGGCAGACTGGACTTGCATTAATCAATGCATCCAACAAGAAAGTGAAACTGTTGATAGATATTTTGCCAGATTATTAGAATGTTTTAACAATCACTGTGGAATGCAGGTGTCTGAAGACCAGACACAAGATTCCCCATATGAGCAGCAGTTAAAGAATGCATTTTTGAAAGGCTGTATTGCACCCATAAGTAGTTTCATTACTAAACATATGGTAGACCATCGTACAAGCAGATTACAATCACTGCTTGAATATGCTAGACATGCCGAAAGGCATTTTAATAACAAAAAGAAAAAGAAAGCCCAAGTATTTGCTGTGGAAGATGGAGAAGTTTATTTAGTACAGTCCGGACAAAAGGGCATAAAGAATGCCCAGGGAAACAAACAATCCGATCAGCGATCAGAGGATTTTGAAGGGAGAAAGAAAAGAGGTGAGTGCTTCAAATGCAGGGAAAAGGGACACTTGGCAAGGGATTGCAAGAAAAATAAGAAGGCAGCAGTGGAAGACAAAAACGATGAAGGTGAGGACTGACTATATGAAAGTCAGGAATCACTAGATAGGAATAATAGAGAAAGGACAAATGAGAATGTGATAGAAGGAGCAGAGAATGTGATAATAGAGGAAGTGCAGGAAGCTACCGATAGTGAAGAAAACGAAATATTAGACCTGGCCTTACTGAGCTTGGAGCTCTATCTAGCTGACACAAAACCAGAAGTGACACTCCTGGTAGAAGGGAGGGAAGTAAAATTTTTGTGCAATTCAGGGGCATCACGAACCCTGGTACACCCCTCCAAACTACCAGAAAATTCAGAATCACATGACTTTATACTAGTAAAAGCAGCTAATGGACAGCTGTATCGGGAGCCTCTCTCCCATAACATTACAATAACAGATCCTGTTTCAGGATTAACCCAGAAAAGCAAAATTGTTGTTTCTGCAAATTGCCCAGTGAACCTTTTGGGCAGACATCTTATGCAACTATTAGGCATAGCAGTAGTTCCAACCATGCAGGGTATGGAAGCACAGCGACAAACTAATACTTTTACAGTGCAAACGGAAGGTGAGACATTTTACTGGTACAGCCAGGACTTAGTTATGACTGGCCATGGAGCAGTAACTGAAGAGTTAATGAATATAGCATGTTAATGAAAAGGCTGTTGTAGTGACATACAACACCTGTTGCACTGTACTCTGTATTATTGTAATACACCAGGACCTGACAAAGAATATGAACAAGAATTGTTTAGAAATCATGCAAACAGATTAGTACTGTGTAATTTGTACTGGGACATGAAAGGGAACAGTGTAGTTAGCTGTTCATTACCCCAGGAGTTCTTTTCACTTTACAAATCGAATTTAATACCGCATGTTAGTTTAACTAAAGAGAAAGATTTAAAATGGGTAAACCTAGGAGAAAAAAATCACAAAATGGGAAAAACAGATAGAATCAGAACTGTCAGAACAGGGAATACAAAGACAGAAACTGAACTGGATAACACAAACACATCCAGCTCTACACTTGCAGTCCAGCAAAGACAGCTGAGAAGTCTTCTTATTAGAAGAGGAAGAAAAAGCTTTGTTAGACATACCAGAAACTCTCTGGTCAACAGGAAAGTCAGACGTAGGACTTATTCGCACAGCAGGACCAGTTACTATCACGCCAAAATCAGCATTTAGACCACAAAAGAGACAGTACCCCTTGAGAAAAGATGCAGAGGCAGGTATTAAACCAATCATAGCAGCTTTACTTAAGAAGGGAATACTGGTGGAATCTCCTGATTCGCCATGTAACTCACCCTTATTCCCAGTTAAAAAAGCAAATGGAGAATGGCGTATGGTCCAGGATTTACAAGCTGTAAATGATGCAGTAATACCAAGAGCACCTACGGTGCCAGATCCACATACCTTGTTGAATGATTTAAAACCTCAACAGAAGTATTTTTCTGTGGTAGATATCAGCAACGCGTTCTTTTCTATACTGATACACCCTGACAGCCAGTATTGGTTTGCATTTACATTTCAGGGGAAGCGGTATACATATACATGACTACCACAGGGTTATAGTGAAAGCCCAATGATATTCTCACAAGAGATGGCAAGCAATTTAGCGGGATTTATCCCACCGAGAGGTAGTCAAATTTTACTTTATGTTGATGACATCCTGCTGGCTGCCCCTACCCAGCGAGATTGTAAGGAAGATACTATAGCATTATTAAAATTCCTAGCAGTTGAAGGACACAAATTAAGCAAAAATAAATTGCAGCTTTGGAGAAAACAAGTGAAATACCTTGGATATGTAATATCCAAAGATGGCGGAACATTAGATGAGGACAGAAAAGTAGCGATCTTACAAGCACCAAAACCCACAACCAAGAAGGAAATGATGTCCTTCCTGGGTACAACTAATTTTTGTCGAAGCTGGATGCCAAAGTATGCTTTGGAATCTGCACCTTTAACCGACCTGATTTTTAAGAAACCTATGGCAGCACAAGATTTAATACAGTGGACACCAGAAGCAGAATTAACCTTCTGCAAACTGAAACAATTGATAGCATCATCATTAGTTTTAGGATTACCAAATTATCACAAACGTTTTTTTCAAACTGTAGATTGCAAGCAAGGTTATATGACATCAGTATTGACTCAACAGCATGGGGACAAACAATGCCCCATTGCTTATTATTCATCACAACTGGACCCAGTGGCGCGGTCTCTACCCCACTGTGTACAAGCAGTAGTTGCAGCTGCAATGACAGTGCAGGCTTCAGCCTCAGTAGTGTTATTACACCCTCTCACATTGAGAGTGCCTCATGCAGTCGCAATCATTTTACTGCAAGAAAAAGTAGCATATCTTTCCCCTGCTAGGCATCTTTCTTGCATGACTATATTACTGAGCCAACCTCACATGACAGTTGAACGATGTACAACTTTGAATCCGTCTACCTTGCTCCCAACTCCTGTGGATGGCACACCCCATAACTGCCTGCAGGTAATTGAGCAAAAGACACTGCCTAGAAAAGACCTCATGGATGTTCCCTTGGATGATGCCGAGGTGACATATTATGTGGATGGCTCATGCAAAAGGAGTCCTACAGGACAGAACCTAACAGGTTATGCAGTAGTTTCTGATACTGAGATTGTAGAAGCGAAACCTCTACCACATAGCTTATCTGCACAAGCAGCAGAGTTGATTGCCTTGACACGGGCATGTACCTTAGCAAAGGGTAAAAGCATAAACATTTTTACAGACAGCCAGTATGCTTTTTCTACTGTACATGTTTTTGCACAACAGTGGAAGAATCGAGGAATGGTGACATCTACTGGCAAACCGATTAACCATGCACAGTGTATTTTAGATTTGTTAGATTCTATTCAGTTGCCTCAGAAAGTAGCTATTTGTAAATGGATAGCTCATACAAAACAACAAGATAGGATTTCAAAAGGCAATGCGAGAGCTGACACAGCTGCAAAGCAAGCAGCCTCAGAAGCATTTCTTTTGAACGAGGAATTACAACCTTCTGAGATTTTAGACTTAGAAAAACAATGCAGACACTTACTACACAAGCTGAAAAACAAAAATGGAAAAAATGAAGAGCAATTCTCAGGGAAGGGCTGTACATCTCCAAAGAGGGAAAACTGATATTACCATCTAATTTATTTAGATATGCAGCTTTGTTGAGCCATGGGCAGAGCCATGTCTCAACAGGGGGGATGGCACAGTTAGTGAATCGGGTATTCTCTACGTACGGGTTTACAAACTACACTAAAAAAGTTTGCCTGTCATGTCACACTTGTAATAAACATCATGCACAAGGGGCATTAAAGCCCAAGCAAGGGAGTTTCCCCGCACCACCGTATCCGTTTCATACTATCTGTATGGATTTCATAGAATTGAGCAAATGTGATAATAAAAAGTACTGCCTTGTCATTGTGGATATGTTCTCCAAATGGGTGGAGGCCTTTCCGACTAGTAAATCAGATGCAGCCACTGTTGCAAAGACCCTAGTTAAAGAAATTATTCCTAGATTTGGCATACCGGAAAGGATCTACAGTGACAATGGTACACATTTCATTAACCAAGCTATACAACAGTTGAGCCGGTATTTTGAGATTTCTTTAAAACATCACTGTGCATATCACCCTCAATCTGCAGGGTTAGTAGAGAGGCACAATGGAGTTTTAAAGAATAAGCTTAAAAAACTCATGGCTGGTACACAGAAAAACTGGGTGTACAGTTTGCCCCTGGCACTGTTGAGCATGAGAACTGTTCCGAATACAAAAGGATTGACACCTTTCGAAAAGATTTTTGGAAGAGCTTATTATATACCTCAGTGGAAACCTCTCATGCCTGCAGACCAGGAAGCAGATTGGACACTTGCAGAGTATATGAGGAGTATGCTGAATAACAAACATCTTTTACAGTTTAATTCTGTTTCAGATAAAGACCAAACCAAACCATTTGAAGTGGCTGTAGCCCCAGGCACTTGGGTCTGGGTGAAGACAATCAAAAAGAAGAATTGGACGACACCAAAGTGGGAAGGTCCGTATCAAGTACTGCTGAGCATGCCCACAGCAGTCAAAATTGCATAATGTTCATCTTGGATTCAGTTGACACACTGTAAACAAGTCAAAAACTTTGAACTTGATAAAACTCTTGCTAACACACAGCAGCAGTAGAATGACAAGACCCAGAGACAATAGAAATGCTGAACGACTTCAGCAGTGTTGCATAATCATCTTAATAACTGCATTAGTGACAATGTTCTTTTTGCTGTGGCTTTTGCTGTGGCCTTTCTTTTCTTCAGCCACACCAGCAAGACTGAACAAACGTGATTCAACACTCATAGACTGGCATCCGAACTTTAACACTTACCAAGCAATCAAATATGTGTATGCTGAGACTTTTAATATTTCGAATTGTTGGATTTGCACAGCTATGCCAACAGCATACGGGGGATTATTGATGGCTGCTGTCCCCCTAGGGGTCAATGAGACCTGGGAAAACTTGATTTTTGAGACTACACCTGTAAAATCTAGAGACAAAATTGCATTATTCCTACCTGTTACACAAACAGGAATTGTATGCTTTTTTAAGAATGACATGATTCAAGTAGGTTGGAGCAAATGTAATGTAACGGTTTCTTATAAATGTTATATTAAACCTAAAAATGCTAAAAATACAGAAACAATTTGTGATGCAGATTATGACTCATACTTTGAGTCCTTGCATAAAACTGTCAGTGATATACAACATAATCCTGTTCTTTTAAAGCAACTGTCTATTATAGATATGAAAATGTTTCATGCAGGGAAGGTGTATATAAATACTAAGGTAGAAAACTGTTATTTCATATGTGGGAAAAAGGCATACAAATAGTTGCCTGAGAATTGGTCCGGCAGTTGTTTTTTGGGTTACCTGGTCCCAGCCATATGACACACTACAGCTTTGCCTCATGGGAGAATTCGAAAAGTCAGAGACGTCGCAAGGCAACCTGAAAATCCAATCAAGAAACCTGAGAATCCGATGAGACAGATCGTAGCAGGCTGGAGAAACAATAACTCCATGAAAGACAAGAGTAAACTAGCACACATGGACTTGAGTGACACTATCATATCCTGGGCTGGCATAGCCCCTGCATATGGTGCAGTTAAATCAATTTGGGAACTGAGAAAGCTATCCAAACTTCTCGAGGTTGTGAGCAATGCAACTTTTTCTGCTCTTGAATTAATGACTGATGAACTGAATGCAATGAGAACTGTGGTGCTTCAAAACCACATGGCTCTTGACTTCACCCTAGCGGCGAGAGGTGGTACGTGCGCTTTAATCAAAGACAAGTGTTGTTCATACATTCCCGACAATAAACACGAAATCAACGATCATTTGGAAGTGATTCAGCAAGTGTCAGTCATGACCAGGCCAGGCACGAACCCACTGACGGACTTTTTCCAGAATTTGTTTGGGGGGGTGGGGTTCCATCCTAATGAACATCCTGATTGCCATTTGTGTGGGATTACTTTTGTTAGGAGCATGTATTTGCTGTGGTATTCCCTGCATGAAAAAAATAATCAAAGATTTTATAGATATGTCAGTTTCTGAGACTTTGTATCAAAGTAGTGAAATTGAAGAACTGTGGAAAAAGGAAACATTTTCATAAGTTTAAACTGAATGACTCTCTTAGTTGCAAATCCTCAAAGGAAGAGGTTAGGAGAAGAAACAAACTGTTTATGCTTTTGAAATAGAATAAAAAGTATTAACAGGGGAGAAATGTTAGAAAAATATGTAATAACATAGGTGTGTAATGCTTATTTTAAATAAGGGAAGATTAACACGTTTTTATTCTATATGCAGCATTATTTCTATTTGAAACTGAAAACATGCTTTTCTGAAATTGTGCTTTCTGACACTGCAAGATGCACTCTGACCTAGTTTGCTAGCACAGCAAAATACATGTTTATGCTTTGGAAATGTACTGGAAAACAGGTGATTTTCTGCTAGGTCGGGAAATTAAATGGAGAATAATAATAATTTCTGTAGATCCATTCATTATGGACAATAAGCTCTGTTCGTGCTAATGAAAAAGTGCACAAGCTGCAAGAAAGTTAGATACTATAAACAATGAACTGCTTCAGAAATATGTACTTGCATTGTGCTTGAATTAGCCATAGTACCTAGACTTGTAACATCACATAGCAAGAAAGTTATAATTGACCGGTGGTCGTCAAGGCCATCCTGTTTACTGAAAAATCTTTTTTAAACTTTGAAGAGTCAGCTAGAAATGTGAGAAACATCTGTAAAGTAACAGAATTGTGAACTGGTGGTCTGCTACATCAGCCGTAGTGGGCAATACCTTGAAAGAAAGGTATAATAATTGTGACACTTCCTGATTTTAGTCAGACAAACTCTGTAACTGCATTTTTTGTCTCCTTGCGCAAGAATAAAGATACCTGAACTGAACCTTATGCTTTTGGTCTTTTGAAGTATTTTCTTTGACAAATAATAATATAATTCAGGGTGGGAAAGGAATTAAAGGCTTGACTGAGAAAGTATTAGTTACGACCTTTTAGAAGATGAAGTGAGGCAATTATTGAAGAGTTCACTTGTTATTGGTTTATTTTTTGAATTACGGATGGAATGATGTTTTTTTTTTTAAATAAGTATAACAAAGTATAGTTACCATTGGAAAAGGAGAGTAGGATAAAAGATAAACAGGAATGTGAAAAATAACAAAGCAGAATGATGCAGAGATTTAGAAGAAAACAAGAAGGGATATTTTTGCAAAAGATCAATAACTATTAATAAGCAAATGGTAGTGGAGTTTTATAAGCAAAAGTGTTATTAAAAAGAAGAAAAAAGAAGTATATCCATATTTATGAAAGTTGGTAAGGATGAGAATACTCTAATAAGAGAGATAAAATACAAAGATGAAAGTATCAAAGGTACATACAAAGATATTGTGGTGATTATTGAAAGATAAGCAACGATTATATATAAAATAGGAAACTATCGAAAGAATATTTTTCACATAAAGATGTTTTCACATGAACTGATAAAAGAATTTAAAAATATTACTTTGAAATAATTAAGTGATATACTTTAAATGCTTAAAGATGCTGTATCAGGTATGGATGGAATGGGGTATGGAATTTATAAAAATTTGAAAATATGTTAAAAGTTTTTTTTTAAGGTTTGAATGAATGACTAGGTAAGGGATTTATTAAAAACAATATGTGAAGAGGTGATACAATTTATTTGGAAGAAAAATATATTAGAATTTGGAGATGAATTATTTTAAATAATGCATATTATAATATCTTTATGAAGATTTTTACAAGTACATTTTGAGAAATTGATGCATGAAGTTATGATGCCAGGAATGTATGGTATAAAAGGAAGGCATAATCAGGCACTATTGGGTTTAGAAAAAGAGATTGTGGATGAAATAATTTTGGAGGTTGAAATTGTGATCAACAATGTTAAAGCTTTTAATAGGGTAGAACGTGAATGTTTATGAAATATTTTAGAGTTGTATGGAGTCAAGGGTAAAGTCATGGAGGTTATTAAGTCTTCATAAAACTATAATATAGTATCAGTGAATGGGTGGTTTAGTAAAAATATTTTAGTTGGATGGGGTGTGAAATAGGGTTGTCCTATGTTTTATTTTTATTGCTCATAAATGCTGTAACAAATGAGTTGCAATATTTGATTTAACAGGCAGTGTATAGGTTTTAGGAAAGTGTTAGTTTTATCTATTTTTATTATGTATATTTATATATTATTATATATATTTATATTTTTTATTATTTTTATTGTTTTATCTTATGTTGAATTTTGGGTGAAGTCAATTTTAGTAGCTTTAAATAAGTTACTGAATAGAATATGTTTATAGTTAAAAAAAAAACAAATAAAAAAATAAATATCCTTACTAGGAGTTAAATTTGGTAGGAATGAGGTAGTATTAAGGCAATGGCAGCATTTAATAGAACAACTGAGACAGAGTTGTGTGCATTTTGGAAGACTTGGAATGTCATTTAAGAAGAACGAATATTTAGTGAATTCAGTTGTGCTGAGAAAGGCAATATATTTGGCAAACATATGCATGTCTTCAACTGAGAAAGAAAATTAGATTCGACACTTAATTGTTGGAATTATTCTGGTTTCAAAAGTAAATCCAATTAAAAGAAGGGTGTTATATTTAAGTGAAAGTGATGGGGATTGGGTTTGATTCAGTTCATAGTTTATGTAGCATCACTGCATTTGTTTTGGATTTTGAAAAGTAGGAAGGATGAGAAAAGGGATTAGTGCACATATTGTTAGTAGTAAATATAAGAAAATGGTGAATCAAAAGACTAAAAAGCATTATGAATGATGAGATAAACATTATCAGGACAAAATTATGCATTGTAGGTTGAATAGGGAACATATAGAAAATATTAGATATGAAATATTGTGAAGTATAATTGTATTTGTCCTTGAAACATTGGTGAGACTACTATATAAGCCATAAAAAGGTATAAAGATTTATTAATATGGTAAGATTTTTTTTGAGACTAATGATAAATAAATTACCTGTAAAAGGCAGCATGTTCCATAAAGCAATGGTAAAACAATTATGTTCATAATGTAAGCAGACAGAAATAACTTAACATGCTTTTCTGGGATGTGAAAAGGTTAAAAATGGGAAATATGTAAGGAGAATATGTTGTAAAATATTAGAGATATTAATCAGGTAGATATGAATATGATTCTTTATGATAATTATTGGGAATTAGTGTAAAATATACTGACTATGTTGATAAGTTTTTCTGTTATATGTATTATATAGAATGCAAGATAAAATGACATGCTGTTTAATTTGAAAAAGATTAGGTTACTTTGGGCAACAAGGGTTCATAGGTTCATAGGTAGGTACTAGGCTATCGGCCCTGGGGCCTATATAAGCCTAGCCAAAAAGGTTCCCTGGCTTTCGCCCCCCAAGAAAATTATTTTCCTGTGCCCCTGTCAAACAGTGCTGCAGAAGTGATCCCTGGGGTGAATTTTCTGTTTCCCATCCAGTCGTCAAGAGTTTTCTTAAAGAGGACCAATGAGGTGCTTTGCTTGATATGAATGGGTAATTTGTTCCAGAATATGGGAAGTCTCCGGGGCAGGAATCTATCCCTCCAGCATGTTCTGTTTATTGGGGTGGCAAGGTTTAGGTCCCTGGAGCATGTAGTTCAGAGAGATTAGGATTTCTTTAAGTGTAGCATTTCCAACAGCTCAGGGTTTGACATAGCTTTGTATGTTAGGCAGAGATCACCTCTGAGTAGGTGATATGTGACTGAGTAGAGCTGGAGTTTTTTGAGACGGTCTGCATATGGCATCTGTTTGAGGCTGGTAATCCTCTTAGTGAGGTATTTCTGTGGCCTTTCCAATTATTGTAGGTGTCTTGTGAGATACATGCCAATTGGGGCATTGTACTCTATAATGGGTCTGATGAGGGATGAGTGGAGAGGAGCAATGACCTCCTTTTTTCTAGAGGAGAACCCTTTTGTGATGAGGTATGCCATGTAGAAGAATTTACTGACTACTGTGGTGATGTGGTTATCAAAGGAGAGACTACTGTCCACCTGTATTCCGAGGTCTCTTATCACACTTTCAGTGTTTAGTGAGCTACCGCCTATGTAGTATTTCATGGGTACCAAGTTTTTCCCAAACGGGATGACAATACACTTCTTGACATTGAGCTTGAGGCCATGACTTTGACACCAAGCATCTGTCTCTGTGAGGCCCTTTTGTAGAATGTCTACATCATTAGATGATTCTATTATGGCTCCCAGTTTGCAGTCATCTGTGAACTTTTTTAGCCAAAGACCTTCTATGTTGGCTTGCCCTTCAGAGAAGCAGATGCCGAACAGGAGAGGACCCAGGACCGAACCCTGTGGTACTCCACTCATCACTGGTCTGAAGTCGGACTTGGAGTCGGCTACTTTTACTGTGTGGGTTCTGTCAGTGAGCCAGCTGGCCACCCATCTTGTGACATAAGAATTTATGCCTAGTTTAGTGAGTTTATCTATAATTCCATTGTGCGGGATGGTATTGAAAGCCTTGGTGAGGTCAAGATAGGCTGTGTGCACTACCATGCCCTCGTCTATGGCTCTAGTGACTGCTTCAAAGAAGTCAGTCAGGTTTAGTAGACATGATCTACCTTTTACAAACCCAAACTGAGTGGGGTCCAGGCTTTGGAGGTTACCTATGTCTTTTTTTATAAGCTCCAAGATGATACATTCCATGGCCTTGTAGACCAGGCTCGTCAGACTAATGGGGCAGTAGTTTCCGCGGTGGAGTGAGATAACCGTCCCTGTGTGCCATTCAGTAGGCACATAGCCTGAGGTGAGGCTATGACTGAACATGGTACTTAGGTGGGGTGCCAGTTTGTTCTGTAGTTCATGGAGTACGCAGCCTGGGATGTTGTCTGGTCCCAGGGTGGGGATTCAAATTAGTTTTGTAATCTACAAATATGATGGATTTTTGTAAATATGTAAATTTATGTGTAAGTAGCTAAATATGTGAATTATAAATATGCAAATATATAAATATTTGTAAATAAAGAATATGTGCCATAAAATCTTTTATGTTCACCTGAGCTAGCACTAATTCAAGCAGATGGGATCCCATTTTAATGTGGATCTTTATTTCTTGTTATTTATTTAATAAATAAATGATATTTTTTTTCTGTCAGATTGTTAAGCACTGTACTTTTCAATAGTGAGCCTTGTCTTTGATTAAGGTAATCTCCTTTTGCCTTTTACATTATTTTTTACAGTGGTTCCTGATGAGACTGTGTGAAAAAAAATCATTATGCATTTTATAGCAGTTCAATGCCTCCTTTCTTTAGCAGTGATTGCATGAATGGTGTATATAATCAAAGAAGCAAGAGTCCTACAGATTATTTTTTTATCTATTAGTATATCTCCTGAAAAGAAAGAAGAATCTTGAGAAAGTTATATAATCCATTATTAGTCATCTGAAACTACCAAATGAATGAACTGACAATTCAATTATTAATGAGATCTGTATATTGTACTACAGTGATTTGATTTATAACGTCAGTGTTGATGGATTAATTCTTCTGGTAGAATAATGCAGACCAACTAAAAGGTTATTCCCGAGTAAGGTCTCAGCAGTCAACAATAAAGGATACACCAATCTTGGTGGGGCATTTTTCAGAACTCTATCCAGAGTCGAGGGCTTTCCAATATGTATATTAGTACTGGTGGGATAGTGTATCAGCTGCACAAAGGAAGACTGACTTAAGGTGCATCAGTACAATATTGGAATTACAGTCAAACTAAATGCTGATGTCATCCATTGCAATGGAAGTATCACTTGCTTGCACTCTTACAAGTTGCATTTGGCTCCTAGAGTGTTCCTATGGACAGCCACTGCTACCTGCAGCGTTTACATAGTGAAGGGGGAATTGTAGTTAAATTGCCGGATCTTTCTTTGATATCAGACATGCACACGTTCACATCTACAGGCAATTTAGGATCCCTAATCCACCTTCCTGCATGTCTTTGGAATGTGGGAGTAAACTAATGAAAGCATACTTCGTGAGGAAAAAAGAATGTGTGAGCTGGAGTATGGTGTGTACTGCAGTTGATGAGGTTGTTGGAGGAATATAAAGGACAGTTAAATTCTGTTTATAACATCTTTATTGAATTATCACTTAAGAAAGAGGCAAACATATACTTATATAAAAGAAAACAAATCATATTAGCATGTTCTCAGTTACATTCTACATCACCTGTATTCTTTTGTATAACTCTCATTAATCCAATGTTACATAAATTGCTAAATTACTGTCTTCCCTTAAACCTCACTTCTTTTCCAAAACATTATTCTGCATGTATTACCACAATTTCTGTTTTTTCTTTGTATGTAATTTGCTCCTACCCTTTTCTAAAGATCCCATTTCCAGATTTTTTAACCCTGTTACATTATTAATTGCTTCAAATACAATTGGCTTAGACTTTGATTCCATTTTCTAGTAATATGAAGGGACTTAATCCATTATTTAGTGATGTTAACTATAGACTGTGCCAAGTTATAGGATACAAACATTGTTACCTCCTGTTATTCCCCATCATGCAGCACTCACCACACTGACAGTCATTAGCCAGTTCTTTTGGACACCACTCAAGGTGTCACAGTGTGTGGGGGATGAAACCTTTTGGGGGCCTCTACACCAAGACCCAGAACCCTGGATAAGTTTGCCTACCTACCTGCTCCATATTCCATCCCTTTCTAAATCAGGCTGATTTACATACCCATCTTAATTATTTGCACTCTGTGGCCAAGCAAACAGAGATGAGACTCAGCTACCCAGTAAGATTATGTTATTCCATTGCAAGACTGGTAATATACTCTTTCCCTTTTTGGTGCCTATAATGAAATTTATATTGTGCATCTAAAATGTGTTTCCATCAGCATAACTGCTTTCAGTACCCTAAGCAAAGAATTTTATATCATCAGTCTAAAAAGTCATAGCATATTATAGATCAGCTTACATTTTAAGGATATCATTCTCAATGACTCTCAAAGCAATACATATTTATGATACCATATAATGCTTGAAATGACTGATTCTTCTAATTTCTAGTATTCTGCACTTTCATTTTGCTCCCTGGAAAGTATTGTTACTGAACCATCAAATTATGAATGAACAAATGCAAAGGGTTTGCAGCTTCCTAATATCACTACTGGGAGTCTTACGGCTTTTCCTGGTTAGGGGTCGCCACAGCAGAATTCCAGTCCGCTAATGATTGGCAGTGGGTTTTTATGGTGTCAAGTTGCCAGCCTGATGCCCAACCTTCAAAGAAGGCACACCCATTCACACAAGCACCCACCTGCATGTCTTTCAAATGTCACTCGACCATGGGGAGGACATGCAAACTCTACACAGAAGGTGCTCCAGCTGAGAATTGAATGGGAGAACCTCTTGCTGTGAGATGACAACACTAACCACTGCACCACTGGGGCCTACTGTATCAAAATTAAAACACATCTAATTTATAATTTGCTCAATCTTGTCCAATCTGATATTCTGTTTGTCTCTGAGACTTGAATAAAGCATACCATTGACAACTGTGTGATGTCTCCACCTGTTTATAGTATCTTAAGATGTGACAGAAGACATGAGGGTACAGGGGTGCAGTTGCTGTGTTATGCCATGATAGTCTTACCTGTTCTCTATATGACAAGCAGGTCCCATATTCTGAGTTCATAGTAATCCACATTAAAGTTAACAAGTCAGCTTGTCTCTATGTCCCACCCCAGGTGCATGACTCAACATCTGGGGGCAGATCACTGTCTTGTGTCCAACTTAAAAACTGAATTCATCATTATGGAACATGTTAGTATTGGTTGCATGTACTCATTGGATGAGTCTAGCCATTCTTCAATATAGCTTTTGTTTCTTTCAATTAATAGTTCTAAGTAAGAAATCTCAGGTCAAAAAGCTACACTGGATTTGATTGTTATGGCTGTTGTAGTAGCATTACTCTGAGAAGTGTCATGGATGCTTACTTTTGTGATGTTGGGTCAGCTTGCTAAATTTCTAAATAATGTAGGTTCTGCAATGACAGAAGTATGAACAAGCCTGGTCTGTCTAACTTTACATTCTGAGTTCCACTGAATGCACTGTTTTATATAATGTACCATTAGATGGTGATTTTGTCACTTTTTGAGCATCTTGAACTGCATGGTTTCTTTACATGAGATGTGTGTAGACATAACAGGCTTGCCCTGGATTACTCCACTTATCAAAGCAATGATATCACACAGAGATCATCTCTGGATTTTGTTTTGTTTTGACAGTTCAGGCTGTAAACTAGTCTTACCAAATTTTGAGAGACATAAAATATTGCAGGATATTTAGTACTTTCAAATAAAAAAAATAATTAACTGTAACAATAATGGCTGCATCTTAATAATGCAAAAAGTGGTGAACATCTCCTTAAGTCTGCTCATAACTCTACTCCTTTCCTTTTCCCATACCTTAATAACAAAATTGCTGGAAGCTTCAATATGCATTTTTATGGCTTTGATAAAACGTGTATCAAATGGTCAGAAGGTTAGTTGTTCTGTTGCCTTTATTCATGAGTATTCTTTCTTTACCTGATACATATTTTTATTCTTTGTCAAAAAAGGTCATATCACACGATCAAGCAAGTCTCCTGCTCCTTGTCATTATGAAGATATGTCCTTCACCCCACCCACTACCTGGACAGACCTGCTGTATAAATTTCTTCATAATCTGAAACTGGGGTCCGCCTCAACTGACAGTCTACTCTGCCATCAATACTGCATGCCCATTGCCACTGTCAATATCCCCCACAATTTGGAAAGAAGCACTCACTGTAATGATTCATAACAACTGCACTAAATGACCACTGTCTCTTTATTATCTTTTTTCACTTTATCAAAAAACACTGTGAAAAATATACTCATAACTCTTCAACTGCTAATGAACTTTAGTCGAATTTCTAGTTCCTACTGTGATTTTACACCCGACTGTGGAACTGAAACACCTCTTCTAAAAGCTATGGAATATATCCACTGTCACTCAAACACTGACAAGATAGATAGGACACTCTTCCCGACCTTCTGAAAAGTATTTGACACTGTTAACTGTGTCAGTCTTTTATATGAGTTAGGTGATATGGTGTTTCTCTTAGTCCATCTAGATGATTTACTTTTTATCTAGAAGGAAGGGACTTATTTATCAGATGTAATAAATGTTATCTGAATTCTCTTATCAGTGAGCATTTGATTGTGTCAGCGTTCTGTGTCAGACCCTATCCTTTTCCATGATCTTTGCAAATGATACGGTCACTCACTGTGAACATAGGAAAATTCATCCGTTACAGTAATGTCTCCATTATTTTCTTTGCTGATGCTACAATCTCAACATTTAACTCTTAACTGCAGTCCTGCTTTTACTCAATGCAGATAATGGCTTGACTCTCTGAAATTACATGTTATTATCTGTTAGATCAAATGAATGTTGCTTTCAAGTAAAAGCCAAATATGTGATAGTGCCACTACCCCCATCCCAGCATAGGAAGACCTTATTCTGAAACTAGTTCTACACACACTAAGACAGATTTCTGAGGTACAACCTTTTTAGCTTTCTTTGAACTACTGGATAGTAACACAGTAGAACTTCCATTGGGGTGTAACTTATAATTCCAATATGATCTGTGTCTCCATATAATGGAAAACTACAATTCCTATCACACCATAATAACCTGGTTACTGTTTTTGTGATAAAAGTATGACTTGACATTAACATTACCACCTCATTCTAAAATATTCACTTACATTTCCTCTTATATACCAATTGTGACTGTTAGCTTATTTCCAAGTTTATTTTCATAGCATGTTGTTTATTGATTCTTTATTCTCAGATATACCACTAGTAACGTATATGTTCAGGCAGCTTAATCTTCCCTTTTGTAATTGTAATCTCATTCATAGCTAAAGATTTATACGTTTTATCTTACTAAAATTGTTAAAGTCAGTATAATGTTATGAAGAGGTATGCTTTACTTGTGTTAATATAGTCAGTTTTAAGGTCTATTTACTGTCTTAAAATTTACTCATTGAGTTACTTGTTATGTTGAATCTATTATTTCTGCTGAATGAACATTACTCACATATATAACAATCTTAGTAATGTATACTGTACTTAACTACTATTGCTGTACATGAATTTGTCCATATGTTTGTGCTGTTATTTTGGATCTTTTCTTCACAGAGATCCACTTAAAATGAAACCTTTTCAGTTTATTTTTCATTTATGTTTTACTAATTTCCTTGTCCTACTGGATTAAGGCCCATTTTCAGAGAAGGCCTGGAGAGAATTATTAACTTCAGACTACATTAATGAATCAGTCTTTAAGGGTTTTGTGATAACCATCAGATGCAGATATTAGTAACACAGTAATAATGACACAACTGCAGTCTGGAATATATTTGTAATAACAAGTACAAAGGTTGGCTAATGGTACAAAAATGTCGACATAACTGCAATGTAGCAAAGAAACAGTATGCTGTCCAGGAGCATTTCCAACTGGTCTATGTTTCATTATTGTATGTGCAAGTTATTTCGGATGAGTTATACATGTAGGTCTCTGGGCAGCCAACAAAATTTCAACACTCCTGGTTAACAGATATAATAAATTGTTAAATAAAAATAAAGCTTTTGATACAGACTTGATCTGAGATAACTGATTTCAAAATATTGATGGTCTTTTTTCAGCCATTTAGAGAATTACATCACAAGTTAAATCTTGATTGTATGATTTTTAATATCATTAACTTATGGGAATAAAGCCATACTTTAAAATAAAATTATTTATTTCTGACAGTAACAGCACTGAATGCTGCACTTAAGTAACAGCATCTGTCACTACAAAATGAGAGAGAAGGCCCTGGAGTATATTTAATGTGTTTGGATTGTGCTATTGTCATAAGAAGATGAGCAAGGATAGAAGAGGTGCTATATGAAGTAGTTTCTGAATTTGGCAGAAAATGCAAGACATTTTGTGAGGTTTAAGTAAATATTTTTTATGTTTCTGGGAGCAAGAAGCCTGCCTAGCAACTGTCCAGATTTTTGCCTCAAAATGTTGGTCTGTTCCTTGTAATTTTTTGATTTTCAGGCAAATCATCTGAGGGATGAAATTAATAAATAATGTCCTACATTTGAATTTCAGACTTCATGTTCTTTAGAATACGGATGTTAATATATATCCTATTATTCTAGCAACATTCTAAGTTTATAAACTGGCTCTGTCACTGTAACAAACCTGGCTAGCCAACTTTAATAAATGTACAAAAATGTACAAAAATCTACTAGATGTCAATGCTAATGTGTTTTCATTTCTCCTCACTATAACTACTGCTTACAAATGTCATGAAACTGTCTACTTTTGAATGTCAAAATATTAACTGTAATTGCTTACTTGTATTTGTCTGCATTGCTACGTTCACCTTTGTTTCTGTTATAGTGTCCTTATTAGTATGTTTTATTATGTATACTCTGGAGCTTTTCTCCCCGGGCCTCTGCTGAAAATGGACATGTATCCAGTCGGACTATCCCGGTCAACAAATGTAAAATAAAAATAAATAAAACAAATAAATAAATAAGAGCAATATTTAAAATTTGGCCCTATTATTTGGCTTTTGAACCCCATTATGTCAAGTTTTGCTACATTTCTTGGGCTAAAAGGTTGGGAGATATGGTAGGAAGTGACATCAATAATTATATCTATAAAGGAAGGGAAACCCTACTGGTGTGTGGTTATGGAGAAGGCAAGGTTAAACCCCAGCAAATATGCAAAACAAACGGTCTGCCTCAAAAGAATTCCCCAGTTGAATAAATACTGCAAAAGCTCTTCTTTCTTGGTAAGAAGTATATGACATAAAATAAGGTAAGCAGTAGCTGTGAAAAACTATACTAACTGTTGACCACAGAATACCCAGGTACATGGAGGGAAATTTGTATATATAAATGAGGAAATATGTATGCTGTTTAACCTCAGACTGAACAAACAGCAGTTCTTATCACTATGCTCTATCCATCTGTGAAAGCTAACTAAAGTCAGTACTACTAAAGCAACAGTAAAATTCGGTATAACAGTGTCTGCATTAGGTAATCTTTTTTGCTACCCCCCGTATATATATATATATATATATATATATATATATATATATATATATATATATGTATATATATAAAATTAATACTTTAGAAGACAACTTTTAGCTAGCTGAGTTAGGCAAGTGTGTACAAACAATTCAGACTGGTTAAGTACCAAGGCATGATTGTACAGTAAAACATCTTCAGAAGTTATAGTCTTTGTGGAAGTGCACTTAGTTTTTGTTGGCTCTGTCCTAGAAAATGCATACAGTCTAACCAATGGTGTGCCTACATGCAGTTCCTAGGAGATTTGAAACCACAACATTCATCACCTGTAAATTCAAAGGCACTTCGCATAAATGTTGAGCTGCACTTATAACAGAAGTCATCCAAATAATGCTAGCCTTTTAAGAGCTAGCATCTTAAAAAGTATACTTAATAATGGAAATGTCATACAACTTAATTGGCCAGACCCACTTCAGTAAAACAACAAACACCAAATTGACATTTGATGACCTTTATTAAACTTCATAAAACATCATATCTTTGTTGCGTCATTTCAATTTACATATCACAACAAAACATCCTTGTAACTGTTCATCAGCGTATTGTATCCCCACTCACCTTGCTGAATAAGCAGCGCCCCCACCTCCATTCACTTATTCTTATTAATCAGGCAATGTCCTACCCCTCACTTTCACCCCAAAAAATTCCTTATGTCAAGACCCAACACCAGAGGGGGAACAAAAGAGGAACAAGGCTGCCCCTCTTCTCCACCTACTCACCCAACCCCAATGACAAATCAATCCCACATTTCTAAAAAAAGATGGATGGAGGGTGGGTAGCAAGATCACAGTTAAATTTGATCCCTATCCCAACTACACACTCATAAAAACTCTAAGCCCCTCCCTATACCTACCTAACTTCCTACAGACTTTCCCTTATCACATTAACCCTTCATTTCCCAAACTCAGCTTAACCCCTCTCTTTCATCCTTGCCCCCCACTTCTCCTTTTCTCTCCACCTAACCCTTAAATGTTGAAGATGCCCCTAGGACAAATTGGTTTGTTCCCAACCCTCATTTGTCCCAATCCACTTCAATAAAACACCAGACACCAAACTGACATTTGATGATCTTTATTAAACGTCATAAACATCATAACTTTTTTGCATCATTTCAATTTATTAATCACAACAAAACATCCTTGTAACCATTCATCAGAGTAGCGTTTCTCTACTCACCCTGCCCAAATAAGTAGCATTCTCACCTCTGCTCACTTATTCTTATTACTCAAGTAGTTTCCTGCCACTCACTTTCACCCTCAGAAATTCCTTAGATCAACACCCATCATCAGAGGGGGAACAAAAAAGCGACATGCCTGCCCCTCTTCTCCACCCACCAACCTGTGCCAGGCTGTATCTCCTCACCTATTGCAGAACTTTCATTAAACTCTCTCAAAATAAACCCAAGTATAGATTAAACAGATCTAAACCAAATTCATTCAGGGGCACCCCATCTTCTCTGAACCACACTAGGTCCCTATCATCAAAATCCCTATGTTCTATCATTTGCATGCCCAAAGCAACTGGTTGCCTCGCCAACCTACAATTAATAAACCACCACACCCATTCTAAAGCCATAAAACTAGTAACATGCCTCCAAAATAAATGAGTTATTATCACGACCACACAGTGCACGTACCCAGATATAACTTCTTCAAGACAACCAAATGCTCCCTTATCCAATAAACCAATTGCCATTTTTGAATTACATACGAATCATTACCTGACAGATGTACCACCAATACTCAAGGAAGCCCCATCAGTGTTTGTATAACTGCAAACTCCTCCATGAGCTGATTTCACCTGAGACCTCTAATACCATGCCATATGATTCTTCACCCGAAGAGATGCAAACCCATTTCTGTGTCATTGGTTGTAATGATCTAGGATAACAGTCTCTGTTCCTATAAACCTCATTGGCCAATTATCTAATGTAAGACAAAAAGGCATTTGAAAACCAATGACCCACCCTCTTAATGACCTCAACCGACCTACCTTTCCTCGCTAAGTCTGAGGCCCTACCCATGTGAAAGGAATGAGTAGAAAACCTTTCTTCCAGAAAACCCATACAGTGAAACACCTTCCTCATTACATATATAAACTGACTACCCATTATCACCTTACCCTCTCTTGAACAGAAAACCAAATCTTGAGGGCTCACATATGGACCCTAGTAATTTCCTAGCCCAAGCCACTGGACACATGCAATCATACCTATCATTCCCCAGAACTATTTGTGTGCCTTTCCCTACCTGGTCCATTTTAGATCTAAGCAACTAAATATGTACTGCTGCAGAAAATATCTTGACCCACCCCCCCCCAAAACCAATGACCCTAGCAACTCTGACACCCTAAATGCTTCATAATGCATCTATAAGCTCAAGATCATGTACAAAACATAATCAACTGAATCCTCAGCCAACAAAGATAAACCCTGCAATAAAACTTTGAAAACATGCCTTGTCAACAATCAACATTTATCCATATTCATGCCAACCACCCTACCCCATCCTTTCAACATACACCCAGCCTTCTAGGATAAAGTGAAATTATGTAACCCTGCCACCCCAGCAAATAACCTGATTACAGCCAGGTCCACCTTAACCAACTGCACTGCCTTACCATGCACCCAAGCCTGGGCCAAGTATTGCAATAATAGTTCTTCTGACTAAACTCCCTCCTCCTCAGGCAGCTGTAAAATAAATCTATCAAATCAAGTAATGCCCTACCATATGCCCTCCTGGTAGATGCTGCCCATGACTGCTGCACCAACCACCTGGTCACTTCAGCCCAATTTGTCATACTTTGTCTGGCACTGACTTTGTTTCCTTTGCTGCCCTCAGCACTAACTGCTGAAACCTGGAAAACTGAAGGCGAGACAAACTGTCAGCAATCCCATTCCTACCACGTGCTACATGCACGCCTGTAAAAGAAAAATGAATCAGCAAGCTCTGCAAAACCAAATTACGCAAAGCCAGCAATAACCATTCAAACTTTGCCATCTTCACCTGTAAAACCTGAACCACTGCAATATAATCTGAAATAAAAATAACCCTCTTTCCCCATCAGCTGCTCCTGCCAAACCACGGACACAGCCCAAATCAGCATTAACTCCAAGAAGGCAATATCCTTCTTCCAATCCTCTTTCCACTCTGTCAATGAGCCGCAAACCACTCACTCCCCAAAAATGCCCTCATTCTAATACCCCCCACTGCATCTGTAAACAGTTGCAAATACCTTGACCAACCCAATCTGACTGCCAAAAGGAAATTCCATTAAACTGCTCCAAAAAGGGCAACCAAAGCGTTAAATCAGCCTGTGCCAACTTACCAGTTCTTACCCAATTATGTTTGCTTTTTCTCCATCTCAGCAAAAAGGCCACGGACCTACAGAAAGTACGACCCAGATGAACTGCCCGACATGCAAAATTCAAAAGCCCTAAAAGTTCATGACATCCTTAACCTGCACTTTATTCTTGGACTTCACTCATCCAAGCTTTTCCTTCAAGTGGGTAAATTATATAGGTAATAAACCACTCTTTCAGTGCCCACCCCCTGCTGCCAAATCTAATGTAGTGCCATACTAAACTTCTTAAAAGTAGAGCAGGCTGCCGAGCATCCCACTGGCATAGCCTTGTCAAAATAGAACTTGTTTCCAACCACCATACCCAATAATGGCCACTCTTCCTCCCATACCAGCAGAAGTTGAAATGCAGATTCACTGTCCACCTTCAGCAACAATGGATCTTTAAACTCCCGAATAACCCACACAGTGTAATCCAAAGACAAATAACTCACCTTAAATTCCTCTACTGAAATAAATCATTAACAGAGTTTCCTTCAGGGTAAGATAAATGGTGACTCTTCCAAAATTCACTTGCCACCTTCTTAGGAACCAAACCCAATGACAAGACCTTAAAACTGCCAAAGGGATGGGGGGCTGTCAAAAGGGCCCTAGCCAATATAGCATTAGTCAGATGGACATAATATCATTACTTGGATTGTTACTATTATTTTATTGACAGTATTTTATCACATGAAAAGGATCTCTTGATAAGTGGAACATCTTTGTCTTCTATATCAAAAACACCACATATGTTTTCCACTTCATTAACTACCTTCATTATGATAAGGTGGAATTCCTGGATGCCACCACCTATAAAAACAGAAACAGGGAGAAGCTCAAGAATGATCTTTATAGAAAACCTATACAAGTGAATCTACTTCTACATGTTAACACTAAGAAAAATGTCATCAAATCATGGGGAATGAGAATAACCAGAGTCTCTGTGGAGACAGACTGATATCTGACCAATCTAGATCAACTGCAGCAAGCTTTTCTGGAAAGAGGATTCAATGAGAATTTGGTAGCCAACATACTGTGATCCATGAAACTCCCATCTCTGATGAACCCTCCTAGAAGGAATCCGTCACATGCCATGCAACCAAGTATCAGTGAAGGAAATAAGAAATATATAAGAAGTATGATTCTAACACAAGCATTCACATATAATAAAAAGAAAAATGGTTGATAAATGGAGCATCATAATGGGAAACCAATCTATCAGGTTATGGACCCTCAACCATCCTTAATTTATTGAAAGGTAGAAATATTAGAAGTTGGGTAGAAAATAAAAAAGAAATGAATGCATCCATTGAGCTACACGTAGGAACCTTACCTTGCAACCCCCCCCCCCCACAGGCTATAGATGCAGAACATTCATGGCATGACCTAAAAAAAAAATAAAAACAACCTTAAGAACTTTGAACAATATAGTGACAACAACTCACTATCTAGTTAGAAAGTAATGACAGACATCCGAGTCTCCACCTACATCTTCAGCTGAAATTCATGACAATGCCAAATCTCTTGTTCTATCCTCTTCCAAAATTGTAAAAGCCATAACAAAATTGTCCCCACTTCTGGCCCTTAACCCACTGTTATTTATGGCTCCATCTGTATCCATAGCTCTCAAGCTTCCATCTCCAAAATGAGGAACAGTAGCCCTCATGGTTTACTATCAAAATTTTGAACCGTACTCCGTCGACTGTACTATCGTCGAACATGGAAGTTCGAAAACGGTAATATCGATGTCAAAAAAACAATCTAGGAATGGGTTTTAACATGGGTCGAGGTAGGGGAAATATTTGTAGTTTGGAATAATAGTGAACACCTACCTTGACCTATGTTAAAACCCGTTCATAGATTGTTTTTTGACATCGCTATTACCGTTTTTGAACTTCCGTGTTCGACGATAGTACAGTCAACGGAGTACGGTTCGAAATTTTGATAGTAAACCAGCCCTCATAATGTAGAACCAATGTTCCAAATGTGGAAAACCTACTAATGGTGTATTAACACCTTGAACTAGGAAGGTCCTAGGCTGGTTAAATTATGCTGGTTTCACGTATAAAGATATTTTAATAAATTAATATGCTTCACTTTTATTTGCCCTGGATTTCACCCAACAGCTTCCTAACACTGCATGTGTGACAGACCCTTACAATGTGGAACTTTGAGGAACATGAACTTTAAAGACTGCAAATTAGGTTCCTTCCTCATAATGAGGTAAACTTGGCAGGAATGTCTGTGCTCCTGCTCCAAGCATTTGAGTGAACCCATTAAGTGTGAACCAAATGTGCCCAAAAACTACCCACCACACATCCACGCTACTTTTCCTAATAGTTGGTGTGTTAACTGCGCATACACAATGAGCAACCGTTATTCTGAATAGCTGCTAGCCTGCAAAATGAAAACCCTGAGAACTCAACATCTGCCATTTTTGGCTAAGTAGAAAAATGCCAAACAACTTTCTTTTCAAAGCTTGCAACTTGCAACTGCACTGATGACCAAGATTGTCAAATTCTTTCTAGTAAGTAATTCTAGTTAGATACTCTAAAACAGCAAAAAGACAATACACTTTTGCAAAGTGATTAGTCTTCCCTTGGCTCTGGCCATTCTTCACCCTATTACAAAAATACAGTTCAGAAAACATTTAAAGAAAACATTTAATTACATAACTCTTATAATAAATACACCACCTGTATCACTATGCTACAGTATTCTGAGTAACACGAAAAACCACAACAACAAATCACCACCACTGAACAACAGAAATGAGGGGGCATGTGAGTCCCCTACCTTTATTGAAGTCCAGATTACGAAAATGACTGAAGACTACCACTCCATAACTGAAAACGTTTTCCTTTATTTTTTTTTTATTTACTGACTACTGAATATGCAAACCATTATCCCTCTCACTCAAGCCCCCTCCCCCCCAAGGATCTAGACAAACCTTGTGTCTTTAAGGTAAACAGTGACATTACTCAGCAAAGCAAAAAGAGAGAAGAGAAAAAAAACAACACTACATAATAATAAGTTGCCAAACATTACCACCTCCTTCATACACACAATTACTAATCCAAAACATTCCTGACCACTGCAGTACCTACAGGTCACCTTACATGTAATCCAGCACTGTAGCAAAATTCTGCCTAAATCTGATCCCTATCGCAACTACGCACACAAAAAAACCTCTAAACCCCACCCTACATCTACCTCACATGGTCCAGACATTCCCTTATTACATTAATCGTTCATTTCCCAAACTCAGCCTAACCCCTCCCTTTCAGTCCTGCCTTAACATCCTTACTCACCCTCACATCCCCTGCCTACCCCCCCCCCCCCGTTTTCTCTCTGCCTAATCCCTAAATGCTGAAGATGTCCCTGGACAAAATGTTTTGTTCCCAAACCTCATTTGACAGTTGTAATGTAAAGAATCAGTTTATATTTTAAAGTATAAAGTGGCTGAGGATGATTGGTTAATTTTATGCTTGTGGAATAACCTTGTAGCTTCTTAAATGTTGGTTTCACATTAGTGTTCACATTCCTTGAAGGCTGCAATGGAGGCATTAGAATTTTTTATGATGTTTCAGTGAAGGCTCCTGATGCATGTTATTTGGCCATGAGTTATTGGATATATTACTTCTTTAGTAATTAAATATATTGTTCCACCATCTTATGCAGTGGAGATTGAGGAAGTACTGTATCATCTATGCTCATTTTAAATCTTTTTCTCTCTCTTTTGTCACAATTAAATATGAATTACATTTCTTCCATTCAGTCTTATAACTGCTTATGTGATTTTTAAGCATTTTTATCTTCTTGTAAGAATTATTTTGTTTTAAAACTGATACAGTAATTAGCCTGGGTGACAGTTTTCCCAAAAGGCACTATAATGCATTTCTTGGCACTGAGTTTTAATCCTTGGCATAGCTCATTAACAAGTAAGAGTTTTAATCCTCAGTGCTAACTGTCAGACTAATGAAACAAAATGGAATGATATCAGGGCCAGACATCCTCTGGATGACTCTTATCTGCTGTCCTTGGTTTGTTATAGGGCCTAAAGACAAGCTTAACTGGTCCATTTTGCAACTTTGCCACCAGATAAGGAGTATAATACTTTGTACAATTTGACCAAGAGAGTTTTTTTTTTCCTGTGCCACACTGAAGCTCAGAGCCATCACTTAGTCATAGTCCTCCCTAATCCATTTGTGGATAGACATCCGACTATGGATTGGCATAATGGCTAAGGTATTTACCTTACAGACACAAAGTACAGGGTTTGAGTCTCACATTGAGAAGCATTTCTAGAATTAAAAAGGCTTCCCTTGGGTTGCTAGTCTACTAATTAACTATGAACTATAATACTTCAGGTGATGAAGAATTTATTTCCTCATTAAGTATAGGGTCAAACAGAACATGGTCAGGACTTTGCAGCACCCAGAGTGGGATTTACATGACCCACTGTTGCCTACATTGGATGGTCTATTGAGTCTGCCTTCCCTTAAGGATGCACTCAGCAGTTCATTGTGGATGTCCCTTTCTTGTGGGAGGTTTAATTCTGTCATCCTTCATAAGATTTGGCACATGACATCTTGAATAAGAAGCTGGTCCTCTTCACTGTGTAGGTCCCATGTGAGGCCCTTCAGTTCCTTCCACATCTTCTTCTTCTAGTACCACACATTCCTGACCAATCTGTTGTCAGATAAGTTACCGAAGATAACAACTGTGTTGATTCTGCAGTTACAGTTTGGACTACAGTCTAAGGCTAATTGTGCTGGACAATTATTTGAGTTTGCCTCAGCCTGCAAAGCCATTACTAATGACCAGTATGCATGTTCCTTACAAGGTCAATGTTTCTATTTGTACCTCTTTTAGTTACAAAAGGAGTAGAAGGCTTTCTTCCTATCCTGGTCAACAGAGATGTCAATAAGTATATCCAGTCCATCACATTCTGGACAATGACTCACCAAGAGGCCATGCTTCTGCTGCTTTAGGATATATGGGTGAGGTTGATGGAGGTGATGGATTCATGGCACATTGGTGTATGGGGTCTACACTATAGGTTACTCCTGTTAGGCACCCATTTAAATATAGAGGTCTATCTTTAGATTTACTTCTGCACATGGAGCATTTACCAAGTAAATGTGATGGCAGAAGCTTTGCAGAAGGAAATCTGTGTGGTCCCCTTCATGAATAACTGCTAGTGTACCTAGTGATGCCTCTTGAATAGATGACTCCAGGGCTGCAGTCCCTGTGGTGACTATACACTGGGAGAAGTTGATTCCATTTCAGAAGATTATCTTCACTGTTATTGAGCTGGACACTTTTCAGTGTCTAACCTTCTGTTTGTGGAAAGGGTCCAGACATCATGAACATGATGCTTCTTGAACCTTCTGGGTTTGATGGTTAGCATGATCCTCATTTTTCCATTTTAATGGATCAGTTGTTGTAGTAGATTAGGAGGTGTCAATGGCTGAAGATCCATAACTCACAAATATTGTTCTGGTTACAGACCCAATTGCCAGGCCCTGGAATGGTGAACAATCTCCAACAACCTGCAAGTGGAACTTCTTTTTGAAGCTTTCACAGCCACTTACAACAGATGCTTCACTGATGAGGTCATTAGCCCACCTCATTGTTTCTATGCTTCATGGAAAGTTGTCCTCAGTCGAGAGGATGCTCTATAAAAACATCAGTTGGAGTAAAAGCGGTCATCCTGTTTCTAAGACACTGGAGGAAAAGACCCCTTACATGTTGATCTGACACACAAGCCAACATATAAAACCTAAGCATGAGAGGTATAAGATTTTTATGCTCCTGCACAGAGAGGCAGTGATTGTCTAGCAATGAGACATAGACAGGGGCATCACTGTTCTCATCCAATGTGAATGTTCTGTTAACTTATTTAGCCACTACTTCAGTCCTCTCTTGGATTTGAAAATCAAGAGCAGTGTTTGATCAGATTTTCATAAGTGGGGCACTTATGACACTGACCTGTTTGATAATTGGGAGAATAAGGATTTATATTTATTCTGCTCAGTGCAGCAGGACAAGTTCATCATCTCCATTTCATGCTGATTGAGATTCTTATTTGTTTTTCTTGTGTTTCTTCAAATACCATTCTTATAGGAAAAAAAGCAGAGTACACAATGAAAGCAACTAATCATCATCATGGTGGCTGAAAATTATGTGGTTTTGGGCTTGTAGGTCTGTAGTGATAAAGGAGACTGTCCTGTGTCTAGCAGTGCTTGGAGTAACAGCCAATTCCACCTCAAGGCCAGGCTACTGTGGTAAAATACGCTCCAAACTTTCCTTCCAGCAGGTGTTACTGAGCTGTGAGGAAGCCTTCTTCCTGCCAAATGTACTGTGTCAAGTGGAAGCAGCACTCCATAGGAATGGGATAGTATCTGATGCTTTCCCTTCTGGTCATTTTGCAGGTAATCCTGATCTTTCTCAGGCCCCTGAGTTAATTCACATTCATAGTGCATGAATAAACTATTTTTGTACATAACAACTTTGGAGAGGGTCGGATTGTTATTTCATCAAGCATTTCCTTAAAGTTACCTGCAACACCCCCTCCTTTTAAGAACCACTCCATTCCATGGTTCTTGAACAGTGTGATTAAATAACTTGCCTAGTTCTTTTCTGAATTTATTGATTCAGCATCATTAAAGTTCATGCCTTGGAAAACACTTGTCCTGGTTAGTATTACCTTCACTTGCACAATCCCAGTTGCTGAGACCCTTATGTATAACCAGCCATATCTGATCTTTCTCAGTAAGTAGGTGTCGCTTAATTATCTGCTGCAAATGCAGCAAACTCAAAGGTGAAAGGAAAAATATCTTGAATATAGTCCATATAGAACCCAAGCTTTATTAAAAAGTTACAAAGTTAAAAAAATTAAACATGTTAAATTTAAAAAGATGTCTTGCTTCAATTTACACTATATTTTAGCTTTTTATTATAGCTTGTCTAGTATCAAACTATTGGCTGAGCATATCACTTTATGAATGAGTTGAAATGTAATCATATGGCTTAAGTTAGCTGATGATGTAATGTACTAAAGAATCCAGAAACAGACTTTAATGAGTTTGCTAGCTGGAAGTATGGCTGGAGTATTGAGGTGAAACTGAATATGAACTGAAAAGTGCAATATAGAAACTTGCGTGAAGAATACGGAAAAGTATTTGTAGAAAAAGGAGAAGTATAAAGAGTGTGCAGGGAAAAGAAAGACTGGGGGGCACATTGTAGAAATAGAACAAACGTTTATAATAAAATTGTGGGGAGATAAGGTATAAGTGGAAGAGAAAGCTCAAAATGTTAGTGTCAGTGGCTCAACAAGTGGCCTTTTAAGCTTTGAAGATCAGAAGGCGGTGGGTTCAATCACTCCACTGGGTGCTTGGAGTCATGTTCCAGTACTGCCATTACACTACAGCATTAGACAAGTGCTGCTCTCCTGAGGTGCAATTCAATGGGTGAGATACTAAACTGAGGTTCCATCTTCCTGAGCTTGTGGTAATTTAGGTTTGTGAAAAGGATCCAATAACACTTAATGAAAAGAATAGTCTTAAAAATACATTAATGAAATCATCAGCGTTATGCATAAACAATTTTCTACTGTTTCCCTTTTATCTACCATTAAATATGCCATCTGGTATTACATTTGATATCTCTAATAACATAATCTGTAAACCATTTTTGTTAAACAATAACAGCACCCTTCATGCCAAACCCTTCAATTAATACATATTGCCACTTCATCAGTACTTTTTTACAATAATGCACATTTCTGATAATACCCGTATTGACTATTGTTTCCATTAATGTTGTTTAATTCTTTTAATAGTATTTCTTTTCCATTAGTCCTCATGAACATTTCAGTGTATGACATTCTGAGAAAACATGTAGTCATGTCTCTTCAATGCCAGCATAAAATATTATTGCAATACCTTTACATTATTTGTTTGTATTTCATGTGTACTTTAATGGGAATCGTTTCATGTACAAAACTTGAGAAAAAACTCTCATAAAATAATTTGCTGGTACAAACTCATTTAGCTCTTCTTTAATGAATCAAGGTACCATATTTTTCCCTTTGGCTGTTCATTGGTATGAGGGGCCTTGTATTCATCTAGTGTTTTTAATAATTGTTCCATGGTTGTAAGTAAAATAAAGGACAACAGGCAACAGCACAGGACAAAAGCCATATTATTATGCAAAGCAGGACAAGCAGTAAAATTGCTCTAGTTGTAATTCCACAGGGAAATGTTAGTTAAAAACAGTCATGTGCTTGGCAGCAGAGTTATGGCAAGGATAATATAGCTGGTAGGTCCTTGGCCAAATGCCTGTGCACACATCACCAGTTTAAGTCTCAAGATGCACTGAGGGTTCAGCTGTGTAAGAAAATCCAGGTTTTTTATAAAAAAGTAGAAAAAAAAATAAACAACATTAGCTCTCCTGACTTAGTATAGTGCTCATGCAGTCTGAACAGTACCTTCATAAAAGGGTTTATAATCCATTTAACCAGTCTACTAATAATGTTTCCATTTTCAGGATATTAGAATGATAAATCACATTTGAAGGTCCAGTCAAGTTTTACATTCAGCTTCACTAAATACAGTAAAAATCTTCACCTTAGTTAACTCAGCTCACATACATAATGAACCCTGACTGGGCCATGAAATGTCACTAATCTTTTGGTCAGAACCTATGATTTCACCTATGATGCACATCCAAATGAGTAATTAACTTCCTAATTTGCCTTGAACAGACAAATTCCTTCTATACAGCACTAAATAGGCAACTTACATATTTTTGACTGATTAATACAGTAGATTACCTGAATACAGTGCTGTGAGAAGTTTATTAGTACAAATCTCTTTGCACACTTTTAAAGGCATGTTCCTCCTTTTTCCATATGTATGTATGTATGTTTGTGTGCATGTAGAATGTCTTTGTTTACATAAGGCAGTCATGTGCATTCACACTTTATCTTATTTAATTTATTTAGTTATGCTTTGCTGACTGGATTAGTCCCACTGAGTTTATTTACTTATTTATCCTTTGTTGACTGTGTTAGTCCCACTGGGCTAGTAGTCTCTTTCAGGAGATACCTGGGGTGGTATTATACTACTAGAGGAAATTTGGCCAGAGCATTTTCCCCTATTCATCGTTGTTGTGAGTGGGACCCATTTTTCAGAAACACTTCCTGTTTCCTTTCCAGGTACAGAGGTAGCCTGGGGAAACAGGGAGGCAAATGGAGAGAGAAGAAGATGATGGAGAGGTGAGACAAATGGAGGAGAAAGTAAATATGAGGACTGGAGGAAATGTTTCAAAGAAATCTGTTTGATGGAGATGAGTCAGCAAATGATGGCTGTATAATTCCAACCCTCCAGTCTGGAAGGTTGCAGGATGATTTACTTAAAGAAATGGTGCTGCAGAGTGAGCCAGAAAGTGATGGAGATGTTTCCTAGGGGGTATTGTGGAGAAAATACAAAAGGGTGCTGCATAGACAATCCTGAAGAATAGTAGTAAGATGAAAAAGAAAACATATCCAGAGAAAGTAAAAGAAGGCAGAAGGGGAGTAGCAGAAAAGAAGGCAGAAGAAAATGAAAAACAGAAGTATGTGGTAAGGATTCAAAGTAAAGAAGACATAGAAATGGACACATATGAAGTATGGGACAATTTAAGAGCTCCTTTGGATGTAAAACCTCATGAGGTAAGAACATCTATTTTTATTACCAAAGAGATATTTTGTGATGTTATATTTGAGACTTTTTTGCAATGGAAATTTTTCTTGAAGAGTATGGAAAAAAGAAAGACTGTAACTCATGGTACAAGTTTGAACAGAGTTAGAGAAACTTTGAAAGAACATTTGAAAGCTTTATGTAAAGTTGCAAAGGTTTATGACAACTGGGGTTTATAGACTGGTGGCTGATATTGTAACATTGTGTTGAAAATAGAAAGAAAAAAATTAGTCATATATCAAACATGATAAATATGGATGGGAATAAGGGTATCATAAAATGCTAGGGGCAACCCAAAATATGTTTTGTTTTTGGAAAAGAAAGATATTTGATAAGCAAGTATGACAAACGAAAATGTTATTTTTATGGGGAAATGGGACATGATGTAAAAATATATGAATTGAGATGTTATAAATGTAATCCAAAAAAGAGCACTTGGAAGAACAGCTTCTCATGTACCAAACCAAAGTTACTTGAGCACTTTATCCTTTTTGATTTTATAAATGTAACAAAATTGGACATTTATGGATGGATTGAAAAAATGAACATAAGTGTATGGGAAAGAAAAAGAGAATATAATGAATAAAGAGAAGACATTTATACTCTTGTGGACACTGTTCTTTCTGTAAATATATTTTTCAGACTAAAGAGATTTCAAGTAAAAATACCTCTAAAGTTTTTTCCATTAATGTGTTTGGTAATTGCAACAGTGATTGGGCCATCTTGCAGCCTGTTCATGTTCAGCTTTTTATGTTGGCCAAACCTCTAGACTCTTAAAACTTCGCAATTCAGGACATCTTAGTAACATCAGGAATAAACATTTAACTAATGCTTTATACAAACACACTATTTCCCATAAGAGAGCAACCTTTAAATTCATTATTGATAGAATTTTGGGACATAGATCCCTGAAAACAGGTTGGCATAAATTGTTAAACAGAAAAGAAAAATCTTGGATTGTGAAACTGGGAGGATTATTTCCACCTGGCCTTAATGAACATTTAGAATTGTTTAATTTATGATCAATTATTCCATCATGCTTTGTATATAAGGTGGTGGTTACATTGAAAAAGGCCATTGGGCCAAAACCGGTCTGTTTTTTGTGTTTATACACATAAAATATTTTCTCTCCAGTTGGGTGCTGGCTTTTTGTTTTTGTCAGTTATGTTTTTTGAGCCTGTGCACCTGCCGTCCTTGCAGAGGTCTTGGTTGTGGTTGTTTCTCTTTGCTTCATTCTGCTGGTGGCGTCTGCTGGAGTGGGAGCTTCTGTATTCAGCTCTCTTTGAAACTATACCTTTTTTGCTTCATAATGGAATATTAGTGTCAACCTGCTCTATTAGTGACATTGGTATAACTATTTTCATGTGTGAAAGATTTTGGCACTTTAATGCTGTCTGGAGGTCAACATTTTTGTCATTTGTTGAAACGTTTTTGAAAGCGATTGACACCATTTGGGTATGGAAAGGATTCATCTTCAAGAATGTTTTACTAGTTTTCATGGACATGATTTCAACTAATTGGCAACTATATGTGGTCATATTATCTGTGGAAGTGATTGCTGGCTGACTTTGCCTTATGGTATATTCCTCATTTCGTCTACAATTAATTAAAAGCCATCGTATGATGTAGACCGTTGGCATTTTTTTCATAAAGTAGTATTTCCTGCTTTGCAATTTGCTCTATAAGCTTTAATATATAATACTCTATGGGCTTTATACAATAGTTATACATATACATGGGAGTAGATGTATGTGTATATATTTAGGAAGCCGTTTTACAGCTTGGCTTAATTTTTTCTGACAAAAACACACAAGTTATAAGGCCTCACAGTCATTAAAAGCTGCAATTGGTTATAGACTGTTGGTGTTTATGAAACCAAGGGGCACCTATTATTTTTTAAATCGATGCTATGGCTTCCACATTTTCACAGACTTTAAATTTTACACATGTAAGAAGTCTGTTACATATATAAGAAGCCGTTTACAGCTTTGCTTCATTCTTTTTAGTAAATATATTAAGTTACATCCTTTGGAAGCCGAGGAGAGTTTTTTTTTTGGGCAAAGGCTATCAGTTGATGACTGTGAACTGGTTTGTTTGCTACCATGATATATTTCATCATTTGTGTGTAAGGAGGAAGGGCTTCATGCTTATGACTGTCATTTCCAGATGAGTTTTGGGCTTGTTTCAGCCATTACGAGGGCCAGAAGAGGTGAATACCATCCGTTCTTCACAATTTGGATTATTTTAGGGCTATGCATCAGAAGAGGTAAACACCGTTTTGATTTTGATACTGGTTGGAAGTCGCCTTTGTTTACAAGCCAGATAAGTTTATTGCATGTTCTTTTTACATCGAAAAGCTGAACATCAACTGAGTTATTGGTCAACACTCTTTCTAACAGTTGGCTGATTTGGGCCTCCTCTTTTATGATTTTCTAAGACATTTATTGGTTTGGCCTTTGCCGTTAAATAACTATTTTGACTTTTTTGGTGCCATCGTTCATTCTTCATGTACAGTAAGGGCTTTTTTGGGACAAGTAAGAGACATGTTTGACTGGGTGAAACTATCTTTTTGATGGACAATTATAATTGCTTTTTTGTGACCAAAAGAAGGACAAAGTGTTTGATTGTATACTTTTATCTTTTTGAATTGTATTCATTATATACTTTAAAGGTATAGTGATACAAGTGTGGGGCTGCATTATATATTGTATGACTGATTATTCATCCATTTATTGGATATTGGTATCTGCTTATTCATTGCAACACAGTCTTTTTTGGTCTAATATGTTATAAATCAATGTTTGAATAATTGGGTTTTGCAAATATTGTGTCAGCTAAACAGTCTTATTGTCATTACTTTGCATTTTTCAATATGGATTTATCTTTATGCTATTTTGAAGGGGTTAGCAGACAAAGAAGATATTCAAGTATTTGGGATTGTGAATATACACAATACAAATGATCAGATTGAATCTCGTTCAGATTCAGTATGTGTCTCTATTTTTGACTAGCTTAGCAAACACATGAAAAATCTTAGATCATTTGTTTGGCATTTACAGCTTTTTAAAGCTTATTTGGACAAAGATATTACCCCAGAATGTTTGAGAATTCATATTAAACCTTTAGTTGGCCAACCTGATGACACATTACTTTCTTCTTTGGCTGAAATCCAGCAAAAAACATCTATTCAGTTTGTTAAAACCATACATGAGTTTTATGAATGTAGAATAGACAAATATATACTTGAGGTTACTCAAATTTATGAAAAGGCTAAGTCTTTTGAGAGTTCATCTACTTATAAACAACGTTTTGACAAATTAAAGGAAGAGCTGCTCCATTTTGAACAAGATTTAAAAGAGAGGAAAATTCATAAGTTTAACAGGGACTTAAGGGACTATCAACTGGGTAAGCCCTTTGAATATACGAAAAGCAGTAAAATGTTAGGTTTGTTCAGAAGGAATATTTGCCAATGGGTCAAAAGAGAAAAATAAATAAGTCCATTCTGAAAAAATCAATTAGTGACACTTCTGGTGAGGATTTGTCCTCTTATACTGATACAGAAACTGATAGACAGCAGATGTCCCCAGTCGGTAAGAAGTCTTTTAATGTGGAACAAGATAGATCATCACATAATTATGATTCTGTCCCTTTATCTATAATAAAAGGAGGAGGGGGGCAGGAAACATAAATCCAAAACAAGCATAGTTGACTCTTTGGAAGCAATGCTGAATTTTCTGAAAACCAGATAACTCCTACTTATAATGTCATTAACATCTCATCAGCTGTTTTGTCTGAATCTGATTATGTGATACTTAATAAAGCTTTAAACTTCATCCCAGGGTTTTTTGTTTTTTGTGATGTCTTTGTTGAGGATTTGTATGCATTTTGTAGATTGCTTAACCTTAAATTACATTTTCAGGGTACTGAATGTGGCAATGAATATAATGAAAGTAATATCTTCAAGTTTAATAAATCAACATTTGTTCCATCCATGAATAAAAATGTGGAGGTTTTTCAAAAATGTATATTAAAAGAATTACATTTTGGTTTGAATCGTCAAAAAACACATGCTTTAGTAAGGTTAAAAAAACAACAAGAATATTGTTATTATTCAAGCAGATAAAGGTGTAGCAATGGTTGTCATGGATAAATCCTTGTATGTTGAAGAAGCTAATAGTCAGTTGCAAGATGTGAGATTTTTCACTTATATGCATTATGATCCTACAATTAGGTTTAAAAAGAAATAGATGTTTTTTTTGGAGTCTGCAGTTAGTGAAGGCATAATAGACAAATGTACTATGTTTCATTTGAAGGTTAAGGATCCTTCATCACAATATTTCTATCTTCTTCCAAAAATTAACAAAGATATCAAAAAACCCCCAGGGAGACCCATCGTTTCTGGAAATGGTTCCCTTACTGAACATCTGGCTGCTTACCTTACTATGTATTTTAAGCCTTTATTATCCGGAGTTAGAGCTAGGATACAGGACACAATGGAATTTTTGAACATTGTTTCTGATATCCAATTGGAACCCAGTTGGTTGTTGTGTACATTGGACGTTACGTTCCTTTACACCAGTATCCCACACTGGGTGGGTTTATGTACCCTGGAATATTGGCTTAACAGAATATCCTTATATAGTCCAGGTTTCAGTACTTTCCTTGCATGTTTGGCAGAGCATGTCTTGTCTAAAATGTATTCTACTTTAACACCAAGTGTTATTTGCAGTTGAAAGGTACAGATATGGGTGCATATATGCTGACCTTTTTTATGGGTTATCTTGAGCAGATCATTATACATGACAACAAGCATAAAAGTGTACCAAGTACCAAGTACCCAGCGTCAGTGAAAGCGTTTATTCCAGCAAGACAGTAAGGCAGCAGAACCAATCAAATACGTAGTCACCAAATTAATTCACGTTTCGTCAGTAACTTCCTCAGCATACAGAAAACAGTCATAATGTCAAATGTATGTGGTCCATCTCGCCTACATGAATGTAGGCGAGATGGACCACATACATTTGACATTATGACTGTTTTCTGTATGCTGAGGAAGTTACTGACGAAACGTGAATTAATTTGGTGACTACGTATTTGATTGGTTCTGCTGCCTTACTGTCTTGCTGGAATAAATGCTTTCACTGACGCTGGGTACTTGGTACACTTTTTTGGTTATCAGTTGCCTTTTGTACCTTCCATTTTTCGTGTTTTTGGTAATGACAACAAGCATAACATGTTTCATGGGGAAATAGATATTTGGTGTAGGTTTTTGATAACTGCTGAATGGATGCTGTATATTTACACGAGTTTGTCCAGTATTTGAATGAAAATAAATGGGATATAAGGTTTACCATTAATTATGATGCTTCATCCATTTCTTTTTTGGATGTAAATATATCTAAACAACCTGATGGTACCTTGTCTAGTTCATTATATAGAAAACCCCATCATTCAAATACATTATTACACGCCTCCAGCTGTCATCGAAACATATTGTGGCCAATATCCCCAAGTCACAATTTATGCAAATACATAAACTCTGCTCTAGTTCTGAAGATTATTTACATTTTGATCAAGATTTAGTGACCCTCTTTAGGGAACGTGGATATTCTATGTCTAAGGTTAGGCAGACCAGTAGGGAGATTCAACTACTTTCCAGAAATTACTTACTTAAATACAAGAATCATCGACCTCAGGGAGACAATAAAATTAGGTTTATCACTACCTATAGCAGAAATACCCATGAATTCTTAGATATAGTGCAAAAGCACTGGAATATTCTTTTGGCTGATGATAGGTTATGTGATTTATTAGGGAACAAATGTTTATTTTCTTTCTGTAGGGGTAAAACTTTGGGGAGTCATTTCAGCCATTACAAACATTTTATGCCCATGGAACGCTCTGTACAAGCTACATTGGATGGTACACAAATTGTGGGGTGCTACTCTTGTGGACACTGTTCTTTCTGTAAATATATTTTTCAGACTAAAGTGGTTTCAAGTAAAAATACCTCTAAAGTTTTTTCCATTAATGTGTTTGGTAATTGCAACAGTGATTAGGCCATCTATCTTGCAGCCTGTTCATGTTCAGCTTTTTATGTTGGCCAAACCTCTAGACCCTTAAAACTTCACATTTCAGAACATCTTAGTAACGTCAGGAATAAACATTTAATCAAAGCTTTATACAAACACACTATTTCCCATAAGACAGCAACCTTTAAATTCATTATTATTATTAATATAATTTTGGGACATAGATCCCTGAAAACAGGTTGGCATAAATTGTTAAACAGAAAAGAAAAATCTTGGATTGTGAAACTGGGAGGATTATTTCCACCTGGCCTTAATGAACATTTATAATTGTTTAATTTATGATCAATTATTCCATCATGCTTTGTATATAATGTGGTGGTTGAATTGTCTGTGTTATACATTGAAAAAGGCCATTGGGCCAAAACCAGTTTTTTTTTTTGTATTTATATACATACAATATTTTCTCTCAAGTTGGGTGCTGGCTTTTTGTTTTTGCCAGTTATGGTTTTTGAGCCTGTGCACCTGCCGTGCCTGAAGAGGCCTTGGTTGCAGTATGTGAAATAAATCACATAATGAAGGAGGTGTGGTATATAACACCTGAAGGATTAAGAATTCCAGTTCTGTTAATATATGCAGATGCCATTATAATAACTGAAAAAATAAATTGGATAAAAGAAGTAATAATTTGCACAAATGAGTGTCTAGTGGTAATAGGGGTGGCTTTAAATAAAGAGAAAACTAAAGGTTTAGGTGATGTAGTTAAGACAGGGGGTATATATCATCTAATGAATTAAATTTCTGGATTAGGTATAACATTTGGGAATAAAGATTTAAGTAGAATTCAATGGAGAAAAATAGTAGAAGTAAACCAAGCCTATCTTTTCTGGAGAGCATATAAATTATTATTCAGAAAAAAAGGCTTATTTAATTAATTCGGTACTAATAGGAAAATATCATACTTAGCAAGTGTATTTATGTTGCTAATAGTATTTGAAAATGAATTACTGCTGATATTTTTTCATTTATATGTGCTTCTAGTGTAAACCTGGTTAAAAGAGGAGTTTTATATATAAATAAAGATGAAGGAGGTTTAGAGTTACTTAACCCAGTGGTATATGCTGCTTCATTAAATTTGTACAAAGTGTTAAAGTGGATAAATGAAAACAATTGTATAAATATAAGAATGATACATTTCGGGGCATGGTAAAAAAAGAGTAAAAGAAAAAACGAGTATGTAAATGAAGAAATAAAATGTTACCAAGAAAAAATATTTTTGTGGAAAATAAAAGCTAATGCTATAGAAAAAGAAAAGTACAGTGTAAGAATGTAATGATAAAACATTACTATGTAAAACCATGGAAAAATCAAACAGATGAAAAAAATGTAAACTATAAAAATAAGAAGCAAATGGTGTAATCTGAAAGTAGAATGTCAAGAATTTTTGTGGAGACCGATAATAGATTAATTGCCAGTAAAAGGTAATATGTCATATAAAAAGAAAATATGTTTACATTGTCAAGAAGAAGAAAAAAAAAACTACAGAGCATGTGTTTCTGAAATGTAAAAGAGCAGAAAATTTATCGGGAATCTATGTAAAAAAGATTTTTTGGAGGATATTAAAGAAGTGGATAAAATAAATATAGGTATGATTAAAATGTGAATATTATAAGAATATAAGTAAAAAATATGTTAAATGAATAGATAAAAGTTATTTTATGTTATATGGGTTATATGCAATAAAAGAATAAATTAAATTATGTTTAATAGTAAATGGATTTTAGCAACAACATTAAGTAAAACTGGATGGTGGTTATGGAAAAAGGAGTGGGGGATCTAATAAGGATGAACATTTAGTATGATTCTAAATGAAATTATGAATATGTGTAAATATATTTGTATATTTATGTATTTGTACATTTGTAAATATTTGTAAATATGTAAATATGTTGTAAATAAAAGTTTTTTTGTATCTAAATAAAGGATCCCTACACTTTGTGGTAGGTGCCATGGAATATTTTACATCCACCTGAGCTATCACCAATGAGGCAGATGGGACTATGATTTAACATCACATCCAAAGGATGGCACATTCTGGAATGCAGCATCCCCTTATGCTGAACTGCAATGTCAGCCACCCATCTACATGCTGTGGGAATGGTACCCACAGCCTTTTGCACAAAAAGCGAGTGTGCTACCTGTTATAATACTGACACTGCTGTTTATTGGTCTAATATATATATAGTGTGTGAACATTTATTTATTTATTTACATTTGATTACCAGGTAGTGTTCAGCTGGGCCAGTAGCCCATTTTCAGAGGAGGCATGTGGAGAAATGCTCCAAAAAGTTACATAATTACATATTTTGTACAATACGAAAAAAAGAGAGGGTACAAGCAATGCTACATAGAGATTTAAAATTTACATACAGCTAAGCAGAGGTTAAAATAATTACATGCAAATAAACACAAAAAAACCCCAGGATGTAACAATATATCATAAGTAATGAATATCAATTAAGATTCAGAAACAAATTTTTTTAAATTTTTTTTATGAATATAAATAAATATAAATGTATCATAGGAAGATAGAAGTCAGACTGTCAAGATAACAAGAGGCAAAGAGAGAGAAAGTTTATGTAGACAGTGTAAGGAGTGTAGGTATAACTTAGCCTGGGAGTGTACAGAAGCATATCCAATGATTAGACAAGTATTCCTTTAGGAGCTGTTTGAAGTTATGTGTATCAGGGATGGAGAGAATATGCTGGAGAAGAGAATTCCAGGTTTTGGCTATTGTATGGCAGTATAAGGAATCACAGTGAAAGTTATGGGTTTTGATTACTTTAAGCAATAATTTGAAACCTTAATATTTTTTCACCAAACATATCTCAGTTCTCAGTACTCTTAGTTACTCTATTATACTAAAAGCTCTGTCACTTTACTCAGTATCATACAGACTTCTGAGAGGTAAACTCTGCTTAGCTTTCCATGCTACCTTTGAATTCCTTCATCTAAACAGAACAAGTGGTAAGACAAACACACATTCTAGAGATCTAAATCTACAGTATCACATCAACAAGACCAGATGACATGACAGGTGTGTAACCCAATATATAACCCATTTCTGGAACATGCTGGCTTTACCCGTCAAGCAGACTACTTCCCTAGCAACCATTAAAACAGTTTTTAATGGTGGCTTTGTCCCTGTACTGACCCTCATTAATCACTACTTATTTAATGCCTTATTTAAATTAATATTGTATGCATTTCTTGCTCATAATAGCTTGCTGCAACCTGTTGTTTTTGTATACTATTACACAATGTGTATATTGTGAGTACCTACCAGAGGACTTTGTAAATATGTTTGACTCACATCTGTTACGTTTTATCTGTGTTATCTGGAGCTTTTCTCCCCGGGCCTCTGCTGAAAATGGACATATATCCAGCCAGACTATCCCGGTCAACAAATGTAAAATAAATAAATAAAATACATAAAACCAATTTGGATTCTGTGGCTGAGCTTCTTGATGGTCTATTTTGGCCATAAGCTTAATAAGAAACTATGAAGCGATATTTTATTGACAGTGAAGCATACCCAAGAACCAGATTTAATACAGTCTGGTTTAATGCAAGACAGGTAGTACCAGATAATCCCAAAACTTTGTTGAGTATACCAAGACATCAGATCAGTGATAATGGGTGATATAACCTTTCAGGATTTTCTGCGTCCTTCATTGGAGTCACTTCATATGAAATATGAATATGCTGAGCAGTCAATGAGTGCTTGGAAAGTAGCTGATTAGATTCGATAGACAATTATACTTCCCATCCATTTAAGGAAGGTAATGGTGGTGTTTGGGATGGATGTCAATACTGAGCTCATTCTATAAATTCATTTCAGAATCTGTGTGCATTTTTTTTGTGAAAGGTACAGACCGCTGAAATAGGGTAGGCATTAAATGCAGACAGTGAGAAGCACTGGAGAAGTTTTAAAATAAAGCTGGACTAGTTCAAGTCTGGCATTTAATTTTTAGTGTAAACACATGAAAAATGATTTAATGATTTATAAGGATAAAATAGAAAACTGTCAGTTAGATGTAAGTAGCTGAAGTTAAACTAAAGGAATTGTATTGAGTTGTTATGCACAGGTGCATACCAAATGTGTAGAAAGGATGACTGGCAAGGCAGGATAAAAATTCCAAAAGTTTTTTTTTTTATTTGTGTATCAAGCACATGCATCTGAAATCAAAGACTTCATCAGAATACATTATTTACATCAGTGTCAGCAATTTTATAATCAGTTCATGTCATATGACTTGCTGAGTCAAAATCTTAAAAAAAAGTACACTAAAAACTATTGTATAAACCAAGGAAGCTCTGTAGTCCTATCTCATCTTTATTCTTACATATGGGTTCGGAGCTGAGACTCGGCCTATTACAAAGCTCAAAGTCTCTTAGTTGGCTCATGGCTAGGTAGGTATCCCATAGTGCTCCAGTACAATCCCCAGATCTTGTTTGCCGCGTCTATGAGTTCAGAAGTGCTTCTTGCTTGGCCGTAGCTAAGTTTCAACTTTTTTGTCTTATTATTACTTTACTGTTTCTACAGCTAGTTATCTTATTACTAGATAGTGTGTAATAGTGTTAGAAGTGTTTAGAATAGTTTAGAAGTGTTTTTTTTTGTTCATTAAATTAGTTAGTTTGTTGAGAACTGGTTGGCCGTTGGCCCTTGTTGTTCTCCTTTTTGGTATCCTGTGTGCTAGTTTCTTATTTATATTGTATTTCTTAGGTCCGCATTTATTTAGGACCTTGTTTCTGGTCTTATTGTATATATATATATATATATATATATATATATATATATATATATTGTGTGCAGTGATTTTTGCTAGTCTTATTTAAGAGTCTTCTCTCCGGGTCTGCGTTTTTAGCTTTTGTTTTTCTAATTTTCGGAAAAGTTAAGCTTGCATGCAGTGTTGTTTGCTCATTTCTTTGACAGCTATTAGTTTCTGGCCTTTGTTCCAAGACTTAGCCTGTCTAGCTAGGTCCATTTAAGTTAGAGGACCTAGTCCTCTCCTATTTTCATATTTTCCTCAGAGCAAGGCCCGTCTAATTTGGAGGACCTAGTCCTTGTTGTGCTTGTTGTGTACTGCTTTATTACATAGCTCTTCAACATGTCTAAAGAGTCTAAAGACCACAAACCTTCAGGTTTCAAAAAATGTATAAAGTGCTCCCAAAAGATATCAATTACGGATGGCCATAGTCATTGTGTATATTGTCTCGTAGCCATTCATTTGCAGGAAACTTGTTTATTCTGCCATTCCTTTAGCTTCAGAGTTCTCCAAGAGAGGAAGAACAAGTTAATTTTGAAAGGTCTCCTCAAGTCTTCCTTCGAGGAAGACTTAGCGAGTTCTTCTTCTTCTTCATCCAAATAACATTCCTCCAAAAAACAGAAGGTTAAGTCAGCCAAGAGGCATTCTCCAGTGCCGACTAGTATATCGATACCTCCTCAGAAACAATCTAAACTTGATAAGACTTCTGCCTCCTCAGCTCCACTGTCCTCGGAGCCAGTTGAGGTTGTCAATGTTGGCCTGTCAGTGTCGGCCCCAAGCCTTTTGGAGCCGACTACTGAAAAATTACATAGGATCCGGCCCAGAAATCCTTTGCCAGTCTCCACAACCTTAAGATCTTCAATTTTACAGAGATCCAGATTGCCTACCCTGTCATCCATATTCTCCAAGAGCCTGTCAGAGGAAGATGTGGAGAGAGTAGTGCTTAGACTCCTGAAGTCGTCTGCCTTACCCAAATTGTTGTTGGCTCTGACCGAGTCAGTTCTGGAGCTACTTGAGTTCATCCTCCCTGTTGTAGTTCCTCCTCTGAGAAGAGTCGGGCCTTTGGAGCTGGAGTTCTCGGTGCCACTTGTTGTGGAACCCTCAGTTCCAGCTCCCCTCATGGCTGTCTCAGAGCTGAGTTCCACTCCATCACCTTCACTTCTGTCCGTGGTGTCTAGGAGCTGAAGCTCACTGGTCGGCCCCGACAGGGATACTTGTACCCGAACATCCTCGGTTCCGAGTCTCCCTCTCGGTGCGTCGGCTAGGGTTAGCTCGGACCCTACATCCATGTCGGAGCCAGTCACTTTGGAGTCAATGACTACCTCCATTTCCTCAGAACTGGGGCTATCTTTGGAGCCAGAAAGATCTGCTTTGAGATGATGAGGAGTGTGCTGTCTCGCTCATCAGCTCCACGCAAGTGTACCGATGCTCTTCCACCTCAAGCACCGACCTTGGTCTCAGCACCTACTCTCTCTCTCGACAGCAGAGACCCACAGCCTCAGGAGCCACCATTGGGTGGCCCCTAGTCTTCCGAGACCCCCCAGAATACCCTTCTGAGGAGCCCCCTTGGAAGAGGACATGCAAGAGGAAGCATGTAGACTCCGCGGATGAGTCTATCACTTCAGACACTGACCTCGAGGAGTCAGAAGGATCCCCCAAGTCATCCTCTGACGATGTCTCCTTTGTAGATATCTTAGAGATCCTTAAGCAGAGAGGCAGCTGACCCACTGTCACCCCTTCTAATGAGGAGTCAGTGTATCTGAAGGCTTTCGGGTCTCAACCTTCAACCTCCTGGGTGTCTACACCTTTTGATAAACTTTTAGACCTGATTAGTCAGAAGGTGTGAGAGACTCCTGATGCCATGGAGCCAGTTCCCAGAAGACCCAATAAATTTCTGTCTGCCCCTAAAGAGAAAGATTTTTCTTCCAAGGGCATGCCTGTAGATGCCATGGTAGTGGCGGCGGCCACTAAGAAGGAGCTAGCAGAGACTTCATCTGTCCATACGCTGAATAAGGAGTCTCGAATGATGGATAGATATGGGAAGCATATCTTTCCTTCAGTGGCTTTTACACTCAGATCGCTGAACTATCTAACACATTTTATGAGGCTTCAAAGAGATCTCCTCAAGGAGTTAGGAGATACTCTTCAAGGTACATCTACTGAAGGAGTCCCTGAGAAGGTGTCTGCTCGGTTGTTCATCTTAAATTCCAACATCATCTCCTCCATGAGGCTGATGTCTTATGCAGCTGATGGAGCAAGCAGGGCAGCGGGTTCAGGAGTTTCCCTTAGGAGACACTCCTGGATGCACTTATGTAATTTTGCGGAGCCACTCAAGTCAACCTTTATCAACACCCCCTTTGACGGTTCTTCATTGTTTGGATCTAAGGTAAAAGATACACTCACCAGGTGCGAACAAGAAGAGAAAACTCTCTCTGCAGTGGGAGTACATTTTACCCTCCCCTCTAGACCATATCCTAAGGGTCAGAGAGGTGGTAAGATGTGGTTCAAGAAGTCCCAGAGATTTTTCATGGATGCACAGGGTGACTCCTCTGTCAGAGGCAGAGGAGGAGGAGTTAATGGTAGATGTCACCCTAGAGGCAGGGGGGGGGGGTCCACAAAACCAGGGAGACCGCGATTCATTTCAAGGCCTTCCCTATCAGCGCTCCTGATGTGAGGCCCAGCTGTGCTTCTCTGGAGCCAGTCGGGGGTCACATATCTTTGTATCAGAAGCCTGACTAAACATCACCCAAGACAAATGGGTACAAAGAATAATCACCAGAGGTTACTCCATACCCTTTTCTCTTCCACCTCACACTCCCAAGAAGATCCAAGATGTTCCACCCAATCACAGGGATCAAACAACTGTAGAAGTACAAAGGTTGCTCACAAACAGAGTCATCCAAACCGTCCTTGCAGACCAAAGAGGATTTGGAACTTACTCCAGATTCTTTTTAGTGCCAAAACGTACAGAGGACTGGAGGCCCATCTTGGAACTTAGCAAACTAAATAAATCCATAAAGAAAGCCAAGTTCCAGATGGTGACACTGCAGTCTATACTCCCTCTGTTAGGGAAAGACAATTGGATGTGCTCAATAGACCTCCAAGATGCGTACTACCATATAAAAATGGACAGAGCATCAGGGAGCCACTTATGCTTCCGGCTGGGAGCCAGTCACTACCAATTTCATGCGCTGCCCTTTGGTCTCACCACAGCCCCCAGGGTGTTCACCAAATGTATGGCAGTAGTGACAGTTCACCTGAGATGTCTAGGATTCCAAGTGTTTCCGTACCTGAACGACTGGCTCCTGACCGCCACCACCAGGCATCTACTCCTACAAACCAGAGATTCCACCATCCAGCTTTGTTCCCAGCTGGGGATTACAATAAATTGGGAAAAGTCTGCCTTATCGCCCTCTCAATTTGTGACTTTTATAGGTGCAGAAATAGACACAGTCACCATGTTAGCTTGTCTACTTACAGAAAGAGTACAGAACCTCAGACAGCAAATTCTCTTTCTACTTCCTCTATGGAAAGTCAAGGCAAAAACAGTGCTGAAACTCTTAGGGACCATGGCCTCCACCATAACATTAATCCCTCTAGCCAGATTACATATGCAAATTCTCCAATGGCTTCTATCGTCCCAGTGGTCTTTTCAATAACTGCCTCTATTGCACCACATCATCATAATAGAGTCTTGCAAAAAGGAAGTAGTGGAACAGATCTTCTGCAAATGGGGACAGCCCTGCTGCGATCTCTTCACCAGTCTGATCAACTCCAAATGCAGCAGCTACTTTCCCTTATCCCCCTCCGGGGGTGCCACCGAGAGACACACTTATTCACGATTGGCCCCTGGCACTCCTTTATGCTTTCCCTCCCTTTCCTCTCATATCCAAAGTGATTCAGAAAGCGAAGCTATTGGGAAGCAAAATGATTCTCATCACTCCTTACTGGCCTCGCCAGATTTGGTTCCCCTTTCTCGGGCCTCATCCACTAGATGACCCATGGACTCTGGACCCAGTGCCAGACCTCTTGACACACATCAGGCTCCCTTCAACCCTGCCTCCACACCCTCAACTTGACAGCATGGCTGCTTCAATTCCATCCCTAGTCAGGTTTCATGATTTTTCACCTGCTGTGACTCACATCCTCACGTCTTCACATAAACCTTCCACTAGGATGTTATACACTAGCAAATGGAGAAGGTTTTCCATCTGGGCTGAAGAAAGGAATGTAGATCATTACACCGCATCCATCCCAGAGGTTATAGAATTTTTGCCTGAACTTTTCCACCAGGGATCTGCTGCTGCCGCAATTAGGGTCCAGTTGGCAGCGATATCTAATTATCATTTGGGTCAACATGAGTCTAACCTGATGTCCCACAAATTGTGTAAAACCTTCCTTAAAGGTGCTACTTTGCTAAGACCCCACTTTCAGGAACTGATGTCTCCCTGGGATCTAAACTTTGTTCTGTCTAAAAATGTACAAATGGACCAGGATCCACCAACGGAAACTCGTACACGAGAGAATTGTAAAAAATCTTTTATTCCACAAAGAAGGTTAAGCGCTTTCAACTAGATACACTAGTCTTCCTCAGAACCGTTAAAAACAGCACAAATTCTAGTATATATACCCAGAGCAGTTCAAAAAAGGCGCCAAAACTTTTAAAGGTGTAGCTCAATAAAACCACATATAAAACACTCAATGTAATACATGCACTGTTAGTCTTGTATACACTAAGAACAAATGCATATAAAAGCATATGTATGTCAATACATCAATTGTTGGCATAACATGTCATATAAAAACATATAACTTGTGCAATATAATAATAATACATAAAAAATAATAAAAATAACAAACTAGCAATGTAAAAAAGGTTGTGCACAACCTTCTAGTAAAACATTACATTATAAATCTGACTATAAATATTGAGGTGTGTAAGTAAATGTCACAGTCCTCAAAAGTGTGTAAACTCCTTTCTATACTACAACCTTACTATGAAAGTGCCAAGAAGGGTTTGATGCTGATAAATTCATTCAATCCAGGAGGTCTAGTGGCATCCAAAAAAATCTGCCACTTACTCTCTAATGCAGCTAATTGCATCTTCCAGTTACCTCCAAAAACAGTACATTGTATGTGATCTATAATGGCAAAATGAAATGAATGTTCTTCCCCATACTCAGAAATATGCCTAAATAAAGCATTTTTGTTGTCTTTTTTCTGGATGCGGTAATAATGTTCGTATATACGTTTTTTCAAATTTCTTTCGGTTTTGCCTATGTAGAACGCAGGACAAATCACACATGTAGCCAAATAAATCACCTGACTTTCTTGATAAGTGTGTTATTAGTATCTTTAAGTCGAATGTCCTTAGCCACATTAATGTGGTGACACTGTTTACATCTTCCGCATTTAGTGGTACCTTTATATGTATCTTTTTTATCTGTGTCTTTGCCAGTATTCTCCAAAATTCTCTTCAAATTGGCACCTGTCTTGTGCACAAATCTAGGTAAGGGTCCCACTATATGGTCTAAGTTTGAAGCTGTTATGATGTCCCAATGTTGACGTAAGATGTCTTGGATGAAATGTGTGTATGGAGTGTATGTCAATATACATGCTCTGCCAAATAATCTATTTTCAGTGTCTTTTCCTTCCGACCTAGCTGTATATTTGCCTAATAGGGGTGGATATTTGTTCCCCCATTCTTTACACACATAATCTGTAACATCCCGAACCATTTTGTCAGGGTACCCGCGGTTGAGAAATAAATTTTTGATAGTCTTTATTTCAGATCTCATGGTGCTTTCAGTTGACGACATTCTTACTGCGCGGATACATTGCCCCTTAACTATATTTTTGAAAATGTGTGGTGGATGATTACTGGTGAAGTACAGATAATCATTAGAGAAGGTAGGTTTTCGATAGAGCTTCGAAGTAAAACCACAGGTATCCAAACCAACTAAAACATCCAGATATGGTATATTGAGATCACTAGTGTTGTGGGTGAATTTTAAAAAGCAGATGAATTGTTGAGGAAGGCCAAAAATTCTTGCAACCTCTCAGCTGAAGCCTGCCACAAAATAAAGATGTCATCCAAATATCTAGCATAAAATTTTATGTCGGCATAATAGTTGCTTTTGAATAGAGTCTCTTCCTCCCATTCAACCATCACAAGATTTGCAAAAATCGGGGCACAGGAAGCTCCCATAGCAACTCCCTTGATTTGTTTAAAGTATTCCCCTTGAAAGGTGATGTAATTGTGTTCCAACACCAGTCCCATCATATCACATAACAAAGAAATCTTGTCCCAACTAAATCCTGAATACTTCCGTAAACTGTTCGAAAAATATTCTAATCCTACATTACTAGGGATACATGAAAACAAGTCCACAACATCTATAGTCACTAGGATAAGACTAGGTTGCCAATAATCCTGTGTTAATTTCCCAGAAAGCTCCACGAATCTTTCATGATGTGTGGGATGACTCCATAAATGTGCTTAAGCTGATGGTCGATCCATTTACCTAGATTGAATGTTTTGGATTTGGATCCTGAAGTTATTGGTCTAAATGGAGGTTTGTCCAAAGATTTGTGTATCTTGGGGATCCCAACAATTCTAGCCAAGACTGGATAGTCATTCTTAAGATAAACATACGTCTCATTAGTAATCCTATTATCTATAAGATATTCTTCAATGGCTAAGTCTATACGACGGTGCCCAATATTAATCTGATTGATGGAAACAGTTTCGTAAACCTCAGTTTGATGGAGAATGTCGTATATACTTGAGATGTATTTTTCCGTCTGAAAAAGAACGATCCCTCCACCCTTGTCGGGTTTCATGATCCGAACTTCCTTGTTATGTAGCACTTTATTCAAACAACTCTTCTCTATCTGAGTTAAGTTAGTCTCTGGGTCATAGTATAGAGAATGTTTATTCCTAATATCCCTATGTAATCTATATAAGTCCTTACACACCAATTTCTCAAAATTAAGAATGCTAGGATGAGAAGTAGGTATATAAGTGCTTTTCTTACTTAGTTGGTTGTCCACCATCTTATCTGTCTGATCCACTTGGTTGTTAAACACAATGGCTAGATTCAATTTGCGACAAAACAGTTTAACTTGTTTAATATTGTCTACTAAATCACTACGAACAGTGGGAATAAATTTCATACCTTTACACATTACACTAATAAATTGTTCATCAACCTCCACATCAGTGTAATTATACACATTGAAACCTTCATACGAAGATAAAATACAAGGATGTGTGTGCAAATTCGCTGAAAATCCCTGTATGATTTCGTCAACTTGGATAGTTTGGATATTAGAAGGAATCAATGTGGGGGAGTCAGCCATAGGTAACCCCTCCCCTAAAATACCACTGACACTAGTGTGGAAAATTTCATTTATTTTCTGTGGAGGTTCCACTGTCTGTTTGATTTCCTGTGGGAGTATAACTTCTCCCTCTGAAAATCCTTATAAGTGGGTCTAGATGGGTGTATATCATGATCTTGCTCAATGTGATTCCCTTTGTCTCTAATTTTAGGCCAGATATAAGCCCTGTTGGTGTTATAAAGTTCTACGTCCCTAGTCAGCTTCCTACTTTTTCTCTCAATAATATTATTGGCTTTGCTGTCAGCTAAAACAAATTGATTTTTGAATAATTCTTTCAAAGAATCATATTCAATATCACAAATAATAGTCTCATACATACTTTCTAATTGTTCTGCTAACACCACACACTTATCCTGTTGATATTTGATCAATAATTGCATATATGAATATCCAAAACTGTCAAAAAGTCCATTAAATTCTTGCATCACTTCATTACTATATGTAATTCCTAATGGAAGTTTAAAAAAACGTATGCCTTTAGGCACAACTTTAGTTTCCAAACAGTTTTGTAAGTAACTCACATCTATTTTAGAATTTTTATATGCAGTCAATTTCTTTCCAAAATCAAAAATCATATCCTTAAGTGAACTGTATACATGATTTTTATTAGCATAGTTCAATAAACCCTTCTTTCCAAAATCAAAATTCTCATTTTGATCAAAAAAGTGTTCCATTAAATCTCTTTCATTAGCATTTTTAAGTAAAAAGTCAGAGTTATGTCCTTTAGACACTGTCCGATTAATATTAACATTGGACCTAAAGTCCTGATTAGGACTAGAATTCTTGTATTGTACAGTACCTTTGTTGACAAAACAGACTTCTGTTTAGTATTTCCGTAAGGTTTCCCAGTCTGTATAGTCTTAGGTATAGCCCCAATACTCTCCGCTTCTCGTCGTGCCCGAGTAATACTGAAACCAAAGGTAAAATCCTGGGCTGGGGTGAGCCGCAAAGGATCAGTAAGGTTCCGTGCATCCTCCAAGATGGTAAAGCGGCCTTGTTCTTTAGGTGTAGCTCCTGACACTACACTAGCATCCGGTAAGTCAATTGCACCGTTGGCGGTGAGACCGACGTCTTCAGTCCCACAAAAAACCTCAGGAAAGCCTCGTTCCGGCGTAGGCAACTGCTTCCTACTACATGCTCGTTCGCAAGCATCTGCGGATGAATGAAGCGCCTTCCGTATACCATAACCGGCTTTCCTCTCTCTTCTGATACAAGGCAGTTCTCTATCAACAGGTGCTACTTCGCAAACCTGTGATGAAAACGACGAACCAGAAGTTTTACCTTGTTTGCCATTGGAAGTTACAAGACCAGTAACTAAATCAATCAGTTTTTTGAGCTCGCTCTGGACAGCTGTAACTTCAGCACGGAGTCCATTGAATTCCTCCCGGGACAATGAAGCACCAGTGGTGTCTTCCTGATCCTGCATGGCAACCAAACAATAATTCCCAAAGGAAACAACAACTGAAAATGTACAAATGGACCAGGATCCACCAACGGAAACTCGTACACGAGAGAATTGTAAAAAATCTTTTATTCCACAAAGAAGGTTAAGCGCTTTCAACTAGATACACTAGTCTTCCTCAGAACCGTTAAAAACAGCACAAATTCTAGTATATATACCCAGAGCAGTTCAAAAAAGGCGCCAAAACTTTTAAAGGTGTAGCTCAATAAAACCACATATAAAACACTCAATGTAATACATGCACTGTTAGTCTTGTATACACTAAGAACAAATGCATATAAAAGCATATGTATGTCAATACATCAATTGTTGGCATAACATGTCATATAAAAACATATAACTGTTCAATATAATAATAATACATAAAAAATAATAAAAATAACAAACTAGCAATGTAAAAAAGGTTGTGCACAACCTTCTAGTAAAACATTACATTATAAATCTGACTATAAATATTGAGGTGTGTAAGTAAATGTCACAGTCCTATGACATGTTATGCCAACAATTGATGCATTGACATACATATGCTTTTATATGCATTTGTTCTTAGTGTATACAAGACTAACAGTGCATGTATTACATTGAGTGTTTTATATGTGGTTTTATTGAGCTACACCTTTAAAAGTTTTGGCGCCTTTTTTGAACTGCTCTGGGTATATATACTAGAATTTGTGCTGTTTTTAACGGTTCTGAGGAAGACTAGTGTATCTAGTTGAAAGCGCTTAACCTTCTTTGTGGAATAAAAGATTTTTTACAATTTTCTCGTGTACGAGTTTCCGTTGGTGGATCCTGGTCCATTTGTACATTTTCAGTTGTTGTTTCCTTTGGGAATTATTGTTTGGTTGCCATGCAGGATCAGGAAGACACCACTGGTGCTTCATTGTCCCGGGAGGAATTCAATGGACTCCGTGCTGAAGTTACCGCTGTCCAGAGCGAGCTCAAAAAACTGATTGATTTAGTTACTGGTCTTGTAACTTCCAATGACAAACAAGGTAAAACTTCTGGTTCGTCGTTTTCATCACAGGTTTGCGAAGTAGCACCTGTTGATAGAGAACTGCCTTGTATCAGAAGAGAGAGGAAAGCCGGTTATGGTATACGGTAGGCGCTTCATTCATCCGCAGATGTTTGCGAACGAGCATGTAGTAGGAAGCAGTTGCCTACGCCGGAACGAGGCTTTCCTGAGGCTTTTTGTGGGACTGAAGACGTCGGTCTCACCGCCAACGGCGCAATTGACTTACCGGATGCTAGTGTAGTGTCAGGAGCTACACCTAAAGAACAAGGCCGCTTTACCATCTTGGAGGATGCACGGAACCTTACTGATCCTTTGCGGCTCACCCCAGCCCAGGATTTTACCTTTGATTTCAGTATTACTCGGGCACGACGAGAAGCGGAGCGTATTGGGGCTAGACCTAAGACTATACAGACTGGGAAACCTTACGGAAATACTAAACAGAAGTCTGTTGTTGTCAACAAAGGTACTGTACAATACAAGAATTCTAGTCCTAATCAGGACTTTAGGTCCAATGTTAATATTAATCGGACAGTGTCTAAAGGACATAACTCTGACTTTTTACTTAAAAATGCTAATGAAAGAGATTTAATGGGACACTTTTTTGATCAAAATGAGAATTTTGATTTTGGAAAGAAGGGTTTATTGAACTATGCTAATAAAAATCATGTATACAGTTCACTTAAGGATATGATTTTTGATTTTGGAAAGAAATTGACTGCATATAAAAATTCTAAAATAGATGTGAGTTATTTACAAAACTGTTTGGAAACTAAAGTTGTGCCTAAAGGCATACGTTTTTTTAAACTTCCATTAGGAATTACATATAATAATGAAGTGATGCAAGAATTTAATGGACTTTTTGACAGTTTTGGATATTCATATATGCAATTATTGATCAAATATCAACAGGATAAGTGTGTGGTGTTAGCAGAACAATTAGAAAGTATGTATGAGACTATTATTTGTGATATTGAATATGATTCTTTGAAAGAATTATTCAAAAATCAATTTGTTTTAGCTGACAGCAAAGCCAATAATATTATTGAGAGAAAAAGTAGGAAGCTGACTAGGGACGAGAACTTTATAACACCAACAGGGCTTATATCTGGCCTAAAATTAGAGACAAAGGGAATCACATTGAGCAAGATCATGATATACACCCATCTAGACCCACTTATAAGGATTTTCAGAGGGAGAAGTTATACTCCCACAGGAAATCAAACAGACAGTGGAACCTCCACAGAAAATAAATGAAATTTTCCACACTAGTGTCAGTGGTATTTTAGGGGAGGGGTTACCTATGGCTGACTCCCCCACATTGATTCCTTCTAATATCCAAACTATCCAAGTTGACGAAATCATACAGGGATTTTCAGCGAATTTGCACACACATCCTTGTATTTTATCTTCGTATGAAGGTTTCAATGTGTATAATTACACTGATGTGGAGGTTGATGAACAATTTATTAGTGTAATGTGTAAAGGTATGAAATTTATTCCCACTGTTCGTAGTGATTTAGTAGACAATATTAAACAAGTTAAACTGTTTTGTCGCAAATTGAATCTAGCCATTGTGTTTAACAACCAAGTGGATCAGACAGATAAGATGGTGGACAACCAACTAAGTAAGAAAAGCACTTATATACCTACTTCTCATCCTAGCATTCTTAATTTTGAGAAATTGGTGTGTAAGGACTTATATAGATTACATAGGGATATTAGGAATAAACATTCTCTATACTATGACCCAGAGACTAACTTAACTCAGATAGAGAAGAGTTGTTTGAATAAAGTGCTACATAACAAGGAAGTTCGGATCATGAAACCCGACAAGGGTGGAGGGATCGTTCTTTTTCAGACTGAAAAATACATCTCAAGTATATACGACATTCTCCATCAAACTGAGGTTTACGAAACTGTTTCCATCAATCAGATTAATATTGGGCACCGTCGTATAGACTTAGCCATTGAAGAATATCTTATAGATAATAGGATTACTAATGAGACGTATGTTTATCTTAAGAATGACTATCCAGTCTTGGCTAGAATTGTTGGGATCCCCAAGATACACAAATCTTTGGACAAACCTCCATTTAGACCAATAATTTCAGGATCCAAATCCAAAACATTCAATCTAGGTAAATGGATCGACCATCAGCTTAAGCACATTTATGGAGTCATCTCACACATCATGAAAGATTCGTGGAGCTTTCTGGGAAAATTAACACAGGATTATTGGCAACCTAGTCTTATCCTAGTGACTATAGATGTTGTGGACTTGTTTTCATGTATCCCTAGTAATGTAGGATTAGAATATTTTTCGAACAGTTTACAGAAGTATTCAGGATTTAGTTGGGACAAGATTTCTTTGTTATGTGATATGATGGGACTGGTGTTGGAACACAATTACATCACCTTTCAAGGGGAATACTTTAAACAAATCAAGGGAGTTGCTATGGGAGCTTCCTGTGCCCCGATTTTTGCAAATCTTGTGATGGTTGAATGGGAGGAAGAGACTCTATTCAAAAGCAACTATTATGCCGACATAAAATTTTATGCTAGATATTTGGATGACATCTTTATTTTGTGGCAGGCTTCAGCTGAGAGGTTGCAAGAATTTATGGCCTTCCTCAACAATTCATCTGCTTTTTTAAAATTCACCCACAACACTAGTGATCTCAATATACCATATCTGGATGTTTTAGTTGGTTTGGATACCTGTGGTTTTACTTCGAAGCTCTATCGAAAACCTACCTTCTCTAATGATTATCTGTACTTCACCAGTAATCATCCACCACACATTTTCAAAAATATAGTTAAGGGGCAATGTATCCGCGCAGTAAGAATGTCGTCAACTGAAAGCACCATGAGATCTGAAATAAAGACTATCAAAAATTTATTTCTCAACCGCGGGTACCCTGACAAAATGGTTCGGGATGTTACAGATTATGTGTGTAAAGAATGGGGGAACAAATATCCACCCTATTAGGCAAATATACAGCTAGGTCGGAAGGAAAAGACACTGAAAATAGATTATTTGGCAGAGCATGTATATTGACACACACTCCATACACACATTTCATCCAAGACATCTTACGTCAACATTGGGACATCATAACAGCTTCAAACTTAGACCATATAGTGGGACCCTTACCTAGATTTGTGCACAAGACAGGTGCCAATTTGAAGAGAATTTTGGAGAATACTGGCAAAGACACAGATAAAAAAGATACATATAAAGGTACCACTAAATGCGGAAGATGTAAACAGTGTCACCACATTAATGTGGCTAAGGACATTCGACTTAAAGATACTAATAACACACTTATCAAGACTAGAACAGGGAACTGTAACACTAGTCAGGTGATTTATTTGGCTACATGTGTGATTTGTCCTGCGTTCTACATAGGCAAAACCGAAAGAAATTTGAAAACGATATCTGAACATTATTACCGCATCCAGAAAAAAGACAACAAAAATGCTTTATTTAGGCATATTTCTGAGTATGGGGAAGAACATTCATTTCGTTTTGCCATTATAGATCACATACAATGTACTGTTTTTGGAGGTAACTGGAAGATGCAATTAGCTGCATTAGAGAGTAAGTGGCAGATTTTTTTGGATGCCACTAGACCTCCTGGATTGAATGAATTTATCAGCATCAAACCCTTCTTGGCACTTTCATAGTAAGGTTGTAGTATAGAAAGGAGTTTACACACTTTTGAGGACTGTGACATTTACTTACACACCTCAATATTTATAGTCAGATTTATAATGTAATGTTTTACTAGAAGGTTGTGCACAACCTTTTTTACATTGCTAGTTTGTTATTTTTATTATTTTTTATGTATTATTATTATATTGCACAAGTTATATGTTTTTATATGACATGTTATGCCAACAATTGATGTATTGACATACATATGCTTTTATATGCATTTGTTCTTAGTGTATACAAGACTAACAGTGCATGTATTACATTGAGTGTTTTATATGTGGTTTTATTGAGCTACACCTTTAAAAGTTTTGGCGCCTTTTTTGAACTGCTCTGGGTATATATACTAGAATTTGTGCTGTTTTTAACGGTTCTGAGGAAGACTAGTGTATCTAGTTGAAAGCGCTTAACCTTCTTTGTGGAATAAAAGATTTTTTACAATTCTCTCGTGTACGAGTTTCCGTTGGTGGATCCTGGTCCATTTGTACATTTTCAGTTGTTGTTTCCTTTGGGAATTATTGTTCTGTCTAAGCTAACTTCACTGCCCTTTGAACCCGCTCATTCGTGCCTATTGAAATTTATGTCTTGGAAGACTTTGTTTCTAGTAGCCATAGCATCAGCTAGATGAGTATCAGAGTTACAAGCACTGTCTGTTAAGCCTCCTTATTTGATTTTCCACAAAGACAGTTTCTCTTCATACAAATCCTTCCTTTATCTCTAAAGTTTGCACTCACACTAATTTGAACCAAACTATAGAATTACCAGTGTTTTTCCCTCATCATTCTAACGCAGCAGAATACAAATTTCATCAACTGGATGTTCACAGGCAGTTACGGTTCTACCTTCACAGGACTAAGGAGCTCAGAAAGTCAGACCAATTATTCGTATCTTTTTCTGATTCTAGACTAGGTCTGCCAGTCTCTAAAGTGACTCTATCAAATTGGATTTCGAGCTGTATTTCCTTCATTTACTCCTCTAATGGAAAAACTCTACCATTCAAGATTAAGGCTCATTCTACACGATCCCAGTCTGCATCTGCTGCTTTCCAAGCCAGAGAACCAATTGACAGTATTTGTTAAGTAGCAACTTGGGCTACCCTTCATACCTTTATTACTCATTGCAAATTGGACCTGACCTCAAGGGTTAGAGCCTCCTTTGGTTCCACGGTACTCAGGAGTATTTTCCCATGAGCCACCCAAGAATAAGGTACTAGGGATGCTGTCCCATATGTAAAAATGAAGGTGAGATAGGATTACAGAACATAAAGAAGTTATGTACGCACCATAACGTTCCATGTTTGTAGTCCATCTCGCCCTTCATTCTTACGAACCCACCCATCTACCCCCATCCTGGAAGGATCTGGAGACAGAATAGTTTTACCTTGGTAGGGTGGAGACTTTTCATTATTGTTCTTTCTGGATAACCTTAGTTCTGTCTGTCTATAGTTTAGCAGCAAATAAGATCTGGGGATTGTACTAGTGCACTATGGGATACCTACCTAGCCATGAGCCAACTAAGAGACTTTGAGCTTTGTAATAGGCTGAGTTGGAGTCAAGGATCGGCTCCGAACCCATATGTAAGAATGAAGGGCGAGATGGACTAGAAACATGGAATGTTATGGTGAGTATATAACTTCTTTTTTTAAATATTGTAAAATATAACTGACCAGTTGCAAATATATCTGTATAATAATTAATCGCAGTTAATTCACTATATTTATTCTAAACAATCCAGTGCCTTAACCATATTTGCTTTTTTCTTAAAAGGCACATTTCCACTACTGATTTTCCATTTACTAATGACAGCTTTATAGTATTCACTAAAGCTTTTGTAATATGCCCACCATTGTCAGTAAAATAATATTTCTATTATTTTTTCTTACTTTAAAAAGTCGGTGGTTTCTTAAGTCATTTGACACCTAACTCGAGTAATCACAAGTTAGTAAATTCAGGCCCATTTACATGTTTTATTTGCAAATCAGGACCATTTCTGTTTATCTCTATGAACCGCAGTAATACTCAAATGTATGTGGCCTTTCATGCATATAAGTCTGATGAACATGGCCTCTGGTTACATGAATGTACTGTGGAAAGCAGTGGAGTCTGCAGCAGTCCTCAGTAGTACCCAGCATGCCATGGGAACATGTGAATAGTCCTAATTATGCTCAAAGCCGACTATGTTTAAAACAAAAATAAAAAAAAAGCAAAATGGAGTCATATGCATCTGAGTTTGCGCAACCATGAATTATAATCCCAGCCCATCTTATACACACACAGGAGTATTTGTTCCTGCAGTTAGCACCCCTCCAAAAAAAACATTTAGTTATGATAAATCACATTCAGGTGTGACAAAAAATGATGATTGCATACTAACTTTAATCCACCATATCAATAAAATTTGAATGTGAATATATTCCTTAAAAACATGTAGGTGACAAAGGATTTTTGGTAAAGCCAAAGTTACCAGTAATGACAGTACCAGGTCTAATGCACCTTCTAGTTAACGAACTTTGGTTAAGATGATGTCACACCCCATAGCCTTGCTCACATTTTATTCATTCTGATACTGGCACTTCTAATGATGGAAGCACCTGTGAAGGTACAAGGCTGCTTTTCTAGCTGGTCATATAAGGAGACCAAGATCATGGTCTACCTTCCAAGTGTCATACCTGAATAAGATCCAGGCATGCGTAACAGTGGTGGGGGTGAATGGAAAAAGACATCTGGCTGAAGATGGGTGAGTAACTGTCAGTCTTCACCCACTCCAGCCAACAATGCTGTCACAGGTATAATGATCTATGGAAGAGTAGGCCTGATCAGCGTGCTGATGGCGTCAACCACGTAGTGGTGAGAAGACCAGAGTTCTATAGTATAACTTTTTTAAAAATTTTATGGTCATATTAAAGACAAAAATAACCTTAGGAATTCTGCATAATTGAAGATATTATGTTATTATAATAATGCAAAAGAAAGCATAAATATATCTGTAGACACAACTGCATCTGTATCAAGTATATGGAATGTTTATGTGATAACATAACTATCTGTATAAATACAAATGTAATATATGCATGAATAAAGAAATATATGTTAACATGCATCTTATGTGTATTGTAAGCAAAAGTCGTTTGTGTACAGCAAACAAAATAAGCTTGAAATGTTTGTTTAATGTTAACTTAAAACAGTGATAGCTTGTGTACTGAAGGCAAAAGATGTTGAAAAATGCACGTTTAACTTAAAACAGTTACTCCAGTTGTGAAAATGTGAGCGCCAAGTTCAAAAATGGAGAGATATGTATGTCATTGGTAATGTGTATGTTGATTTAACAGCAGCAGCAGAGAAACCGAAGCAAGACTAAACTGAAATAATTTAACGGCAGCACAAGATATGATTGAACAACAGCAACCAGAGCAGGAGCAAACAAGAAATCTGTATGTGTTCTTTTTCAGGATCCTGAAACATTTTTCTATGTAGCAGTGGAACTGAAGTGACCTAATACAGACTTCACAGCACGTTAATTTGGTTCTGGTTTTGTTAACGGTAAGGGTTATTTAGTTTTCTTCAAAAATGTATGATCCTGGACTTCTCTACACCATATATATATATATATATCTCTACACCATATATATATATATATATATATATATATATATATATATATATATATATATATATATATATGTATAATAATAATAATCATGGCAGAGACTTAAAAGCAGGCTAATTCAATTAATATAAGATGGCTACTAGCAGCATAAAGCAAAATGTGCTAACACCATAAAGACAACTGAAGAATTGGAAGTAGACTGCGAAGATGATTTTGATGTCGTGTATCAGCCAGTCATTCAGCAGGACACACCAAAATTAATTCCTTGACTTTGTTGTACCTCAAGGAACACAAGGTAGCAAAGCCTCAAGCAAAGACAATGAAATCCAGGAAATAAACTGAAACTAAAATCTGTTTTAGATCAGTGCTCGCACTAGCTTACAGTGTATTGGTGTAAAATATACTGCATTTCGCTTTTTGCGGTATAAACTGTCTTTGAGCACTGCAGTGGACTGAAACAGTTCACTTTTTTTTTGGTAAATTGCATTTTAATACTTTAAAGACTTTCATTTATTATGAAATGCTTTCACTTATTCTGAAATGCATAGCAGATTGCTTTCTGGGATGGCCGTTAGTCATTTTGAATTTGAGGCAACTCCTCTTCTAATTGAAACTATTAAACCAAGACAAAGTTTTGGGGCTATTCCTACATGTGCTCTGGTGGGAAACAGTTTTTTTTTTTTTCTACAGTTATAACTTTCTTAAAATGTTCGATAATTTATTGCTTGCATAACTGTTTTTTTAGGCTACACTTTAGAATTGTAAAGCCTTCCTTTTCCAAAGCTTATGCTATAATTCATATCAAAGTGCACTAACCTTACAGTGTTATTCTCTGTAATAGTTTCTCTTACCCACACATTACCCATTCTCTTACCCACACATTACCCATATGCGACAGCTTATTATGTGATTTGGTTGGTTGCATTAAAGTTCTCACTACTTTCCTTGCATCTAAAAAAGCTTACACTGTAAATGTGTGTGAATTAGCATTGGTTAGTTCTTTCCTTACATTTAGAATTTACACTATAAAAGTATTTGAATTAGAGTTGACTAGTTGGCTGTAAAGATTTGTATCAGCAGCATACCACACGAAGTCTACTGCTAAACTTACATTTAAAGAGCTTATACTGTGAATGTATCTGAACTTGCATTTAAAGAGATTACACTGTAAATGCATCTGAATTAGCGCTGGCTAGTTCCTTACTTACATTTAAGAATTTACACTTTAAATGTATTTGTATTAGCATTGGCTAGGTGGCTGAATAGGTTTATTATACCAGCGTACCTCACAAAATCTACTGCTAAGCTTGTGACCAGAGTAGCTCTGCTTTTCTAGAAGTGTACTTAAGTCCTTAAAATTCTAGTACCTGGCATTGTAATTTTTATTTTCTTTGAAGAACTTAGAAGTGCTGCTAGATTGCTATTATAGTTTAGGTGATTTTAATTATTTACTACCTATCTTCCAGAATAATCACAGAAGCTTTACCAGACTGTGAATCGAACTAAACTGTTTTGAATTTGTACTTATATGTATACAGACTGTTGAAGTGCTAACCTGTCTTATGCAACTTGTATTATAGCTTGTCACTGTTAGTTTCATATGTAGCTAATAGTTTGTTAACTTACCTGTCTTACCTCCTTCCTACCTATATCTACTGTACTTCTTTTTCAATCTACCCAGCATACTTACCAGTTCAAAACTCCCTACCTCTTTCTACTAACCCCTTTAATACTGTGGAAACCCAGCTGTGCAGTACTTGTATGTTTTAATCTGCTCAACTACTTACAATTACTTGTGTAGCATATCCTGGTATTGATGTACGTCATCATAACACCTTCCACACCCTCAGCTTATCTCTTTTATCTTGGTGTCACTCTCTGTCTTCTCTCCATTAGTACCCTGTATTCTCTAATCCACTCCAGCTACAACTTTCCAGTTATTCCAACATATCTGTTCTGTCTTACAGCTCCCACCCCTCACTTCTAGATTACCAACTTCAACTCTTCCTGTTGCTCCTTGACCTTCCCTATTTCTCTGCTGCTCTAACTGGCTTATCTGCTGCATCTATTACCTTTATAGCTAACCTTCTGTGTTCCACCCCCTCTTCACTACTGCTTCTTGTAAACCTCACTCAATCTGATCCAACCCCTATTAACTAACACCTCCCACCACTTGTCGTACTTTACCCCCAGCCATCTGTCCACACTCACTAACTCGATTCCCCCCATTCAAACTAAACCCACACAACTTCCCTTAGCCACACTCCCAACACACACCCATTTCACACATTAACCCTCAACATGTTCTTCCCTCTCTGCTCATCCTTTCTTCTGTTACTCCTATCTAACCTCACCTCCTATCACACTCAGCTAAACTTACATCCCTGCATCCCTACCTCCTGTCAACAGACTACAAATGTCAATCACGACTTCTCCTGTCCCATATCACCTGCACTCTTCTCTTGCACTGAATACACACTCCCCAAATCAAATTTCCTCCAGCTATTTTCCCACAGAACAAAATTAAGCAAAAGTTTCTCCCACCCTACACCATTTTATCCTTTCTCCCCCACCCTCACAACATCCTTCATCTCTCAGGTGATATTCACCCCAACCCTGGCCCACACTTTAACTCATCTCATCCCACCAATGCTATATACACACTTCCACAGGCACCTAATTCTAGTCTCAAACACCTCTCTTTCTACTTTATAAACATCCAACCTCATAACACTGACACTGAATTTCTCCCCTCTGGATACAACATCATAAGTCTTGATAGAACTCATAAAAAAGGAAGTGTTATTGCCATCATGTACTCAGACCTCCTAACCGTTTCCCTCCATACCACCCCAACCCCCTCTTTTCTGGTCTATATTATAACATCAAAGTCTTACAACTTTGAATGTTATAATATCGAACCCAGTAGAGCGAAACACCAGAAAACCGAACAGTCAGAATAGCAAATTTTTTCCCAGGGAAAATATTTGCTGTTCCGACAAACATACACACAACACAAGCACACCAAAATAAATAATACAGACACACACACACACACACACACACACACACACACACACACACACACACACACACACACACACACACACACACACTTCACAAAACCCTATACTAAACCATACATAGACCACTAGCTAGCCACTTACCTTAACCCAACCCTAACCCTAAGGTCTGTCACTATCGCACACTCACCTTACCCACACCCTAACCCTAACTCACCTAACCCGTGCCCAGTCGCACACTCACCTTCGTTCACACAAGTACCTTAACCCAGTCCGTAGCCTTCGCTCCACAGTCGAGGAACTAGCGAAGCTGCAAAAACAGCCTACCGAATACTTTCCCTAGGAAAGTATTCAGTGTTCTGCAGCTTCGCTATTTCCAGCGTTCGCTCTACTGCGTTCGATATTATAATTGTAAGACTTTGATGTTATAATATAGACCCCCTCTTTTCACCCTGCTGAGCTCATTATTGGAAACTGTAAACTCAATGACCATAAACCATAACTATAGCTGCAATCTACATACCCGCGGAGAAAACATACCTATACTAGAGCAAATTCTTCACTGGTTGTCTGACAATATACCTAATGAAACTATAATATTAGGTGATGTCAACATCAACTGGCTTCCACTCATGTCTAACACCTCTGCTACCAGCATCCACCTATATGGGTACACCCAACTTATGTCCTCTCCCACTTTTTTTCATAAATCCACTAATGCCTACTCTGTCCTTGACAGGATTATGGTCTCCCACCTAATCTCTATCACCACCCTGAATCCCTTCCAGACTTGATCAGTGACCACTCCTCTATACTCATCATAAGATATTCCCCATACCTCTCTCGACCTGACAACTTTACAAACCAAAAACTAACAAACTTTAACCCTGATATTTTCAGTCATTATCTCTCTGCAATCCACTGGTCCTGCCTTTCACCCCTCCCTCTTGATGATGCTGTTTTTCAATTCATCTTCATCTTTCTAAGTACACTTAACACCCTTGCCTCTCTCAGAACAGTCAGAGTCAAGTCACGCTGTTCTCCTTGGCTCATTAACTCTATCCGGTCTCTCATCCATAAAAGAGATTCTGCCTGGAAACCTTAGATTAAGATTAAATCTCTCATACATCTCCAAAACTATAGAAAACTCCAAAACTTAACCAGAAAGTGGATTAACACTGATAAAAAGAACTTATATCATGCACTCCTAATTACTGACCTGAGAAACCCCCCAAAATTCTGGAATACTATCAACCAAATTCTCTACCCTGGTAATCCCTCAACTCCCAACCCCTGCCCTAATAACACACTCCAAGAAACTGTGTCCATCTGCAGTTCATACTTTATTGATACCATCAGTAAACCTATGCAAACTTCTAACCCTACCAACCCCTTACCACCCACCACCCCATTCTCATTAAAACCCATCCCAACAAGTTATATAAAAAGGCTACTTCTCAAACTCAAACCATGCTCCCCCTCAGCTGATAACTTACCTCCTCTCTTCCTAAAGGCAGCCGCTAACTCCATTGCATACCCCATCTCCATCCTCATAGACCGCTCAGTCACAGTATCTGCTTTCCTAACTCTTTGGAAAAAATCCATATCATACCAATCCACAAAGGTAGAAATTCAGTAGAGCTCTCTAATTATTGACCCATTGCCATACTCTCTCCCATCTCTAAAATCCTTGAACAGTGTTCATAAACAAATCATGGCCTACCTCACTCAAGAAAACCTGATCACCCCCACCCAACATGGCTTCTGCTTCTACCACAGCACCTCTACTGCACTAATTTCTTTACAAACTCCATCGCCTTTGCTAGAGACAATAATAAACTAGTGCTCTGCCTCTTCTTATATGTCTCCAAAGCCTTTGACACTGTCTCTCACTCCATCCTTTTCTCCAAACTGTCTCAACATAATCTCTACCCACCAACTATCTCCTGGTTTAAAAGCTACCTCACAGATAAACAGCAATCTGTCAAATGGCTCTCTGTTCTATCCCACTAAATGGGCATCCCACATGGCTCAATTCTAGGTTCCCTTCTCTTTAACATCTTTCCTAACCAACTTCACCTTTCTTGTCCTCAGTCATCCCTCATACAGTACGCAGATGACTCCTCAATCATCTCCACTGCTGACAACCCCTCTAACCTACTCACCCTGACACAAACATCTTTTAACCTCACTGAAAAATGGCTTTCTGACAATCAGCTCACACTTAGTTACATCCCTTAGTTACATAAAAGTTTTGAACAACCTCCTATGCGTCCGTTAGTGGATGGTCGAAATTCACCTACCTATCCTATAGCTAAGTTTGTCGACAATCTGTTAAAAAAGTATTTGACAATGGAGATACAGGTATGTAGGGATTCATGGTCCTTTTTGGAAGGTTTAAACAAGTTAGACTATAATGATGACTACAACTTCTTGACTATAGATGTTAAGGACCTTTACACTTGCATACCTCATACAACAGGCATTGATTGGGTAGCTATTAGACTCAAACAGAAAGGGGCTTCTATAAGTGAAATCAGTTTAATCATCGAATTACTAGACTTAGTCCTTACAAAAAATTTCTTCATGTTTGGGGAAAATTTTTACCTGCAAAGATCTGGTGTTGCCATGGGTTCACCTTGTGGCGGGAGTTTTGCCAGCATTGTTATGGCACAATGGGAAACCGAGTTTATTTTCAATAACACTGATTTAGTAAAGGATATTATATACTACACAAGGTTCCTGGATGATATTTTCATCCTGTTGAAGGGGTCATCCCAGGATAGCACTGACTTGGTCCAGTACTTAAATCAGACAACAGAGTTTCTCAGGTTTACTTCATCTTTTAATACAGAGGTAATAGCATATCTAGACATCTTATTAGTAAAAAATAGGATTTCACGATTCTTCCAAGCTAGTATATACAGGAAGACAACTTACTCAAATGACTTCCTACATTTCTCAAGTAATCACCCTTTTCACCAGAAACGATCAGTTGTTAGGGGTCAACTTGTTAGAGCTGCACATATCAACACACAATTGTGTGATTTTATTGTTGAATGTGACCGGCTCAAAGGTATGTTTCTAGCTCATGGTTACCCGGAAAGGCTAATTGATACATTAATAGAGGAAGTTAAATCAAAGAGAATAAACTCAATGTATTCCCCAATTTTAATGGCCAAAGCCTGCAGTGAGGGTATGATTCAATCAGTAAATATATCAGACCAAGAAGTAGGCTGGCCACATAACAATGATGGTAGAGTACCCTCCAGTGAATGTGACCCATGTCTGAAAATTTATCACAACTTTCAGTTGTGATAGTAATTTGGTAACTGACATCTTAATGAAAAATTGGAATTTATTTAGAACATCACCAGCTGTATTAGACAAATTAGGTGATACCCCACATATGGCATTTAAGAAAGGAAAGAATCTTAAAAATATATTGGAATCAGCTTTCCACCCCCTTCCTCGGATAACTGGAATGTTTAAATGTGAAACTTGCAGTTATTGTAAATATATGGATCAATCTGGTTCATTTTCAGTGAATAATCTACAATACAAGGTGAGATTTAAATTTAATTGTCAATCAAAATTTATTGTCTATCTTGCTAGATGTAAATGCTGTCCTGCATTTTACATTGGGAAAACCGAACGCAGGCTTCGAGATAGTGTATATGAACACCAATACGCGATTAATAAAACCAAGTTGGAAAATGCATTGGCCAGACATGTCCATGCCCATCATGGTCATGGATTTTGTTATATGGCAATAGATCAAATTATACCACACTCAAGAGGGGGTATAAGTCCAGTACAATTGGAAGAACTGGAACTGGCATGGCAAGTACAACTGGATGCCTACAGGTTTCCTGGGTTAAATGACATGTGCTCTATCAGTTGTGTTTTAAAAGGTAAAAATCTGTGTTGTTAGGTACATATATCTGTGTTTACAGTAAATTAATAATGTAGTGTACAAGGTACATTGGTTTGTCAATTTTATATTTAAATGTAGGTTTTTAGGGATGTTTGTATTTTAAGTGTGAACATAATAATTTTATAATGGTTATTTTATTTTGTAGCACTATCATGTACAAAATTTTAAAATCTTAAACTTAATTTATATGTTTAACACTCTGAGTGGATTGATTACAAACTAGGGTTAAACTTTCTGGTTTAACTTCTACCTAAGCCTTGTTAGTTCAGCCTTTCAGTTGTTTGCTTAAGCGGCTATAGCTTTAAGCATCATTGTTGTTGCACAGGTGAGCTTCAAATACATCACCTTACAAGTAATTTAAATTGTGCCACTGTGTAACAGTATTGACTTCTGATGAAGTTTGCTTTAGTGCAAACGAAAAGCGCTTTAAGTCAAGAGTGTGTTTGTTGTACAGTTATATTGTCGTTAAGTATTCAAGTATTGAAGCATTGAAGTATTGAAGTAAAGATCTGAAGCTAAGAGTGGATCATCTGTTTGTTATAGTGAAAACTGTTAAATCTGTGAAGATCTGCCTCGAGTGCTGCTTGCCTTTTATCAGTTTGTTTGTTTGTGGATTTAACCACTTAACCCTAAAAAGACTAAATCTTCTCTTCTTCCCTAAATCCCTCTGCCATATTAAATTCTCCTTCACCATCTCTTCCCTTAACAACACCACTATAACAGCTGATACCCCCACCAAACTCCTTGGAGCAATCATAGATGACCAACTTAAATTTGACCTTGATGTATATCACTGTATCAAGAAAAGCCACCAAAAAGCTTGGCCTTTTATACAGAAATAAAAGATTCCTCACACCGAACTCCAGAATTTTACTACCCCAAGCTTACCTTCTTTCTCACCTATTCTATGGCTCACAAATCTTAACTAACCCAATGTCCTCTCTACTCTCCAAACTCAAAACTACCTACAATAAAGTAGCAAGCTTTGCAGCTAAGCTGCCCTTAAAATCACACCACTGTCATGCTCTCAACACTCTCAGCTGGCTTGAATTTACTAATCAACTCTTATTTATGCAACTTCCCATCATTCATTCTGATCTGACCAAGCCCTCCTTCTGCCCTAACCTATCCTCTCTTGTCTCCATCTACAACCCCCATCAATCCCTCTGAAGCTCTGATCAATGTCTCTTACAGATTCACAAGTCTAGAAAATCTATTGGACAGAATATCTATAGCTACCTTCCCACTCTATCATGGAACAAGTTCCCTCTGTCCCTCAGAAACATTTCCCATGTCCATAAATTCAAGAAAACTCTTAAAAATTACTTAAACAGCACCTGGTCTTGTCTCTGCAATCAGTCTACTTGAACCCTTCCCTCACTCCACATTACATTCTTTCCTCTCCTTACTCTCCTTTATTATTCCTCTCTTCCCCTCTTTATCTCTCCAACACTAACAACCTAGCAAATTAGTTAACAGTCACCTACTTCTTCTAATCATTCTCTTCACTTCCTAACTTCTAGTAACATGATGCCTATATCTTACCTGCAACTGCCTCATAATCAACACTCTCACACATTATTGCTGCAAAATATAAGCATTTGAAAAGCACATTTCCCACAGATGACTATCCTTATGGTATTTTCTTTTTTTGCTAGCTTGTTGTCACTACCTGCCTCAAGAAAAATATCTTATAGTAAATGTATTTCTTACTGATTTGTTAACTTGTACATAAAAGAACAGCTACTTATTTACTCTATTGTTTATTTTTTTGTCCTCTGCTATAATCCTGTAATTTTTATTCTATTGTTATTGCATATCAAATTAATTTATGCAATTTTGTACTGTGGAGCTTTTCTCCCTGGGCCTTCACTGAAAAAGGAAACTAGCTCAGTTGGTCTATCCCAGTCAACAAATGTCAAAAAAAAAAAAAAAAAAAAAAAAAAAATGTATATATACACCAACCAAAGTCCAGCATCAGGCACAGTAATGGTGAAGAAAGCAGACCGGTTCCCCCGTAGCTCGCCCCTAGCTCGACTCTAGTGGGCAAAACTGGCCTGCTTGGTTTGATCATCACTTCCTGAATGGTTTATGATGAAGAAGCAAATGTTATTTGGTTTACCTAATGCTCTGCTCGTTATTTGCCCATATTGGGTTATTTATTGATTTGAGGGTATGGTGAGTCTATTTTTTATTCACCATTAGTGTGCTGGACTTTGTTTGGTGCATTTTGGTTTGGTCCAAGCATATATATATATATATATATATATATATATATATATATATATATATCTATACACACGTATATATATATATATATATATATATATATATATATATATATATATATATATATATATATATATATATATATATATATATATATTTTATATATAATTTACAGGTATACATCTGCATATAAATGTATGTATGTATATGCGAACAAGTATTGCATTACCTTACTTCATAGTTAAAGTACATCCAGACAATTTTTGTCAAGTAAGGATTTTGTTTCTGTAGGAGAGAAAATATGTATTAGTATAATAACTGTATAAGTCACTAATTTCTTCCACAGTATTAAGTGCACATACAAGATGGCTGAACTCTCAGTCAGGCACCACACCCTAGTCAGAGTGGAGGTTGCAGTATCAAGTGAATAATTAGCACATACTTAGAAATGGCCAGATGTATTACTTCTGTATACATTTTTAACCACCATCTTATATACTGTATAGGCAGAAAACTATCAGATCATACACTGTTGTAACACAAACAGTTTTTATTTAAGCTTGAATTGAAATGAACGAAAACATCCTTGATTTTTTCCTATGTATGCACAGCTTCTACCTGAACACAGCTCACATACTGTTACCTACAAACCATAACTTTTTAAAGTAGAACATATAGTAAAAGGTTATTGAAAAATTCCAGACAATACACTTCACCCAAACAGACAAGCTGTGCACACATATAAAAATGTAACAAATTATTTATAACTTGCATTGAAAGAAGGATTTGCACAATATGAGAATGCAGGTATTAATATATATTTAAAGGAATACTTACTTTGCAAGTACAGCAGTCAATGAAATGCATTGCATGACAGGAATAGTTATATCAGTAATGTTTATTTATTTATTTATTTTTATTTTACATTTGATTACCTGGAAAGTCCGACTGGACACAAGTCCTTTTTCAGTGTAGGCCTGGGGAGAAAAGCTCCATAAACATTAAAGGAAAAAAAAAGGTGAAATACAGGTAAACAACAATTGTCTTATGCCTTCTGTATCTAGCGGACAATGGGATTCAATGGAAAAAGAACCAACCAATTGGGAGAGCTAAGCGATTAGCTGAAGCCACTAATAAGCCTGAATAAAGTAGTAAATGCAGGATTCTGCCTTCATCTGTTTTCATTAATGCATATAAAAAAAGTATTTATAAAGGATGGTAATTGGAAGCCTAAAGTACATTGAAAAAGATATTTCAGTATATCAGTGTAATATGCTGTCTTTAACTGATTTTATGACATGTAAGTATTTGTAAAAGGTTGTTTCAGTTGTCATTTGGAGAAAGCACATGACAAGGTCCCATGAAAGCTGATCTGGGAAGTACTGTGGTTGTTTGAAGTTCCAGAAACATTGGTAGAATTAGTGCAGGCTATGTACAAGGACCCAATGACTCAAATACGAACAGTGTTCGGGCTCACAGAGGGGTTCCCAGTGGGAGTGGGTGTACATCAGGGTTCAGCTCTGAGCCCACTGCTGTTCATACTGGTGATGGATTATATTAGCAAACAGGATGGAGGGGATGGATCAACAAAGCTACTGTATGCAGATGATGTGGCAGTACAGGCAGACTCTGAGCTAGAACTTCAGCAAAGGATAGGAGAATGGAATGCAAATCTGAGGCTCACAGGATGAAACTAAGTACAGATAAGATGGTGGTAATGGCAGCAAACTGAGGAAACCAGAAGAAGCTGAGAATAGAGATAGAAGGGAAGACAGTGGCACAGGTAAGCAGCTTCAAGTATCTGGGAGCGATAGATGAGAAGGGTAGTCTGAATGAAGAGATTAAAGCTAGAATCAGAGAGGCTGCAGCCAACTGGCATAGAGTATCAGGTGTAGTCTATGAAAGAAGAATGACAAAGAAGCTGAAAAGTAAGGTGGACAAGACAGTGATGTGACCAATATTACTGTATGGTACAGAAACCTGAGCAGTAAAGGCAGAAGAGGTGAAGAAGCTAGAGGTGATGGAAATGAAGTGCCTGAGAAAGGTGGTAGGATGCACACTGTGGGACAGATGAAGAAATGAGGACATAAGAGCAGAAGCCAAAGTAGCTCCAATTGCAGGAAAGATCAAAGAGAACAGATTACAGTGGTTTGGGCACATGTGTAGAAAAGCAGAAGGCAACCTGGTGAGGACAATTTGGGACAGACAGGAAGAAGGAAAGAGGAAGCAAGGACATCCAGCAAAGAAGTGGATGGATTGTTTGAAAGAAGATCTGTGACAGTCAGGCATGAGTGTTGAAGAAGGCAGGAATGTGGCACTGAATAGAGAGAGTTGACGACACTGACCCCATGTAGAAAAATGGGAAAAAGGGGACTGATGATGATGATGATGATGTTTCAGTTGTCAGTGTCTGCAAAATGTAAACCCACCAAAACTTAATAGCAATACACATTCTTCAAAAGAAACCCCAAAAATATACATTCTTCCCAAATATGCATAAGCCCTTCCCCTATCACTGATCACAAGTAACCACAAGCACTTCTCATCTTATTCTTGCCAGTTATACATAAGCACTTCCCATATTAATCATGTATGCATAAGCATATCCTGTACACTTCTGTTTTACTGAAATAAAGATTTATAAACATAAATTAGCTTTAAAGTAACAAACTGAATGCTGTGTAACATTATGTATGACTGTATTGAGTGTATTTTCTCTTTTGCCTCTCCCCTCCCCTTTTTCTCTCTTTTTCTTATTTTTATTATGCAATCCTTTGTCCTTTTTTATTTTCCTTCCCTTCCATTTCTGTTCATTTTTTACAGATCCAAATTCCTCAGGGGAAGCCCAGGAGCATGTTAGTGAGCATTCACCCACTGCTTGTCTAGGGACATACTCACAGGGTGATGGGGAGATGGCACCAGTCCTGCTGGCACCAAGAAACATGGCAACCTAGTAAGCCTCAATGAACGGGGGCTTCGGAACTTGGTTGAGGATGTACTGGAGCATGTTGTGGACAGACAGCTCAGGCCAACTCAGCCATCTCTTCAGCAGGTTGAAGACTTGCTGCCCCACTTGGTGCCAGTCACCATGCCGCTATAAGCCCCTGCCCACTCAACATCGTGGTCTTCCACTGCACCACCTTCTAGCAATGGAAATGTTTGAGTCTCTGTGGACCGGGGGATCTTATTTGCACCACTCATTATCACTGCCTTCTTCCCTTATCTAGTCTCCTACCCTCTGTCTTCCCAACTACACTACCCTCTTATATAAAAAATATTTGAAAAAATAGGGGGTTCTATTCCCCAACAAAAACATAGTACCCCTTCTCTACCACCTCCTCCAACACAACCCTCTTGATGTGTTCTTGCAGTGTCTACCTGTTTGATGTGTTTCCCCTTTTTTCAGTCTTCCCTGTCTCCCTTTCCTACTCTTTAATGAAACACCAGGATGTCCAAATAAAGATACCCTTATATTAAAACATATTAAACTTCTTTATTTTTTTTTCAAAGTATTAGTAATAAAAGCAGTACAGTTTGCCACTTGGCTTAAGTCTTTCAAGCATGTGTATCCACAATATCCAAGTACATACAAAGTCATATGAAGCCTGTGGCTTTCATATAATCCTTCATGTATTTATATTTATTTATCTATTTGTCTTTGTTGACTGGGAGAGTCCGATTGGGTAAAACCCATTTTCAGTGGAGGGAGAAAAGCTTCACATTTAAGTTACACATGATACACATTTATAATTGCAGTGTAAAACATCTGTACATGAACTTATTTACATGATTATTAAATATTTATTACAGGAACATAGCATTTAACACAAAAAGAAAGAAATTAACATATATTAGCTAATTATTGAATAGAAAAATATAATGTAGTTATATCATGATGGCTAAAGGGAAAAGATCAACTGGGGTGTTTCTGAGGTTAGTAATGATTTACAAACAGGCATGTAGTAAACTAGCTAAAAAAACTGAGGAAAAGAGAGATATGAAAGGAGAAATTATGGAAATGAGCAGGAGGCTAAGTGGACAGGGGAGGAAATGTAGTTAGTGGTGGGGTGTGAGAGAAATAGGAAGAGTAAGAGTTTAGGAAATTAGTGCAGTATGAGGAGGAGCAATAAGGTACAAAAGCCTGGGAAGCAAAGTGGCTGTAAGAGTTGTAGAAAAGTAATCTGAGTAAAGCAGTCCAGGTGAGAAGGAAGAACAGAAACATCTTTGGTATAGCTGCTGTTTAAACAAAGTTTTAAAACTGTTTAAGTTTTCTATCTGTTTTAACTGTGTTGACAATTTCATTCCAGAGTTTTGACACATAATAGGAGTCTAGAGTCTTCAGTAGTGTTGAATGTATTACCGATGCACAATAAAAGATTATTGTTAGAGTGAATGTATGTAGTGGGTGGACAGTACAATAGAGTATTTTGTAATTCTGGGCAGTTTTCTGGAGAGTACAATAGGTTGTGGGCAATGATTGGCTGTGAGTATGTCAATTGGTTTGAGAGCTCAAGCCAGTTTAATTCTTTTAATGTAAGGCAGTGGTGTGTTTTAAGGTTGATTGGTTGCAAATTTAGCTTTTTTGTGGTAGCAGGAGGCAAGTTTAGTTTTATATGTAGTGTTGATATTTGCAAGACTAGGGGGAAGCATATAATAAAGAAGGAAGGAGGTATGCAGCTGCTAAGGTAATCCTTGCTTGATTTGTCAGGTAGTGATAGGCCCTAGAAAGGAAGCCAAATGTTTCGTGTTTTCTTGATAGAATGAAGTTTATGGTGATCAAATTTGAAGTTATCTTTTATGACTCTGAATAGCTTAGTCTGACTTATGGTTTCTCTTTCTGTCTTATTACTTGATGTAATATGAAATGTATGTTTCTGGTTAAGGTTTTGTTTTGGAGTAAATAGCATAAGCTTTCTTTTTTTGGCATTAAGCATCAAGTTAGATTTTTTTAGTGATATTTCAACATCAGTGAAAGATTTTTGAGTGATTTCCTATAAGTTTGTTATGGATGGGGCAGAGTTGATAAGGGTTGAATCCTCTGCATATTGTGCAAGAGTGGCAAGTGCTGTAGCAGTATGAAGTTTATTTATGGAAATATTAAATAGAAGGGGGCCAAGTATTGACCCTTTCTGAATACCAGCATAGAAATGCTAAAAGGTTTTGTTGCCATTTAGTTGCCTGCTGATGACTGCATAAATAACTGTAAAACCAGAAGAGGGAGGGTTCATTGAGACCATTTAGTCATTCATAGGTTCATAGGTGTTTACTAGGCTATACTGAGTTACAAGTTCGGAGAGGAACTTTTGGTGGGACACTGTGCCAGATGCTTTGGGAAGGTCAAGGAAAAGTGAAGAAGCAAGTATGTACTCACTTCTGTACTGGTTTACTATGTTGGTGAAGTAGTTGAAGGCAGTAGTAGTACTGTGGTTGGGCCTAAAACCATGCTGGGTGCTGGATAAGAGGTTGTGTTTGGTTATATATTTCATAAGCTGAGAATGAATGCATTTCTCAAGGATTTTTGAGAGGTGTGATAGGACAGCAATAAATTTATAGTTTGTTAACTCTGGAATACCTCCTTTGTGAATGAGTATAATAATGTTTTTTTTTCTAGATGATGGGAAATAGTTTTCAGTTATTGACTGGTTGATCAGAATGGAGACAGGGAAGACTAATGCTTCTGCACCTATTTTGAGGAACTCAGTGAGAAGGTTATCAGCAGCTGAGGTTGTTGGTTTTAATTTGGCTAGTAATTTTTTTTATAGTTGATGTTGAAATGGGCTGACAACTAAAAGATAGTGTGTTGCTTTCGAGAATAGATGGAAGCTGGAGAGGTAAAGTGAGGTGGTCATTGATTAGTGATAGAATTGACTGGATAAAATGAGTGTTGAACTGAGTGGCAATGGGCTCTTTGTTGTTTGAAGCTGAAGGTCAGGGTGTAGTGGTATGGCCAGAGTGTAATAGTTTATTTAGAGAGGACCAAAAAAAGCTTGAAGTTGTTTTCGTGTTTTTCTTGGAGATTAGTGTTGTATGATTTATTGCCATATTTAACAAGGATCTTGGTATGGTTTCTGAGATATCTAAAATTTTGCTAGTCATGTTGTGTTTTATTCTTATGCCATTCTTTCCATGCTTTATTTCTTTGCAGCATTAGCTGATTGGTCTCTTTTGTCAGCCATGGTGCTGGCTAAGTTATTTAATGCTTATTGCTAGGTTTTTTACACTTTTGCCGTAAGTGGGCATCTTTTTCAAAATGCGTTCACTTTTCCTTATTCAGTGCGAATCATCTGCACTACATTTATTTGCATATGCATGTAGTAGCATTCTATGCCAATAACTGCTATGCAGTAATGAAGTTCCAGACTCTGAATACCACCCTCACTCTCAAGTTTATCAACAGAAGAAATTAAAGATGAGATGCCACTGTTTAGTCATATTCTTCCCATTCCAAATCAGTGTTAACACATGAGTAAATTATCCCAATAAAAGGAATTTAAACATAATAAATGCATCAGATTGAGAAGACTGCTGATTTACTGGTTCCATTAACTATTATAATAATTCAACATATAAAGACATCCTTATAGACATTTATTTATTTATTGACATTTGTTTACTGGGAAAGTCCAACTGGGTCACAACAGTCCATTTTCAGCAGACACCCTGGGAGAAAAGCTCCATTTAACAGAGAAAATAAAACATTTTTGTTTGAAGACATTTCATAAACAACAGCTGAAAGATATATATTTCAAAAATAATCAACATTATTGTAAGACACAGAGATATACTGAAAATATGTTAACAAAGAGAACAGCAAGAAAACAGCAAAAACAGCAAGAAAAATCAAAGTAATACAGTTCTGGAGAGCATCCTTTTGGCAATCCCAAAAACTTTGGAAAAATGTAAATCAGCTACTAAAACCCACCCAAAAGGCTACCCTCAAACCAACCACCCCTGACACTAAAGTTCCCATCGAAACACAATTCAACTCCCACTTTGTGAACTCAATTCTATTCTTAGCATCACAGGACAGTTCCTACCTCACTATCCCCCCAACACAAATAACACTAATACAAGCTTTACCCTCAAAATAGTTTCCATCACTTCAATCAAAAGCATGCTCTCCAAACTAAATACCTCATCAACAGCAGCCGACCTACTCCCCGGCTATTTCTTGAAACTCACAGCAGATGCTATTGCTATCCCAATCTCCACTCTCATAAATACATCAGTTGTTGAAAACTATGTGCCCAAACTCTAGAAAATATCCTATGTTATACCAATACATAAAGGTGGGACCTCCAGTGAACTTAATAACTACAGACACGTTGCTTTAGTCTCCCCCGTGGCCAAAATCCTAGAAAAATGCATCTATACCCAGGTGCTAAAATATGAAGAGACTGCCGGTGAGGAAAAAGCGGACACCACTACCTTGTTTAACATTTTCGTTCAATTTAATACAACTGAACTTCATCAGAAACACACCCACGTATATCACTAGGTATAAATACCTAATAAAAAACATCATATGTAATTTTTAACCAATCAAAGAATATAAATCCTACTTTTGTATTCAAATAAATAATTATGAAAACAGTGTTAAAATACTTAAATTGAATGTTGTTATCTAAATAAACAATAAATGTCGAAGCCTCTATTTGTAAAAACGCATATTAAAATCTCTGTGCCTGTAAAAAACATTTGATATTAATCATGTCATTTAAACCCGGAAGCTGGTCAACGTTTAACATGATTTGCCATATGGCTTCACGACACTCTAGAAGTGTTTTAAAGTCTCCACTAAATAATGCATTGTTTACCCTCTCTAACACAAAGAAGGAAAACTTTTTGAACACAGGACACTCTAAAGAATGCCTGGCCAAAGCATTGGATGTGTCCTTTTTCTTAATGGCCAATGTGTGTCCATAAATACGTTTGTTTAATGTGCGTATAGTTTTCCCAATGTAAAAATGTTCACATGAAGTGTATTGAGCTAAATAGGCTTTGCTAGTTGTCTTACATGTATAGTGCCCCTTTGCTACAAAAATCCTGTTAATATGCTTGAGCGTAACTGTAGATGTCCCGCTGACAAATCTACATTATTTGCAAGATAGACAAGGAAAAGTACCAGGGGTAAGGTTACACGTAGACCCAATGTTTTTAGAACCTCTTTCTAGAATTATCTTAATATTTAATACTTTTTTGTAGCTAAACATTGGACGATCACCTAAAATCTTTGATAATTCAGAATTACCTAGCACTACTTTCCATTTGTTGGAAATAATTTCTCTAATAATACCCATTTTGTTGGTGATAGGAATAGAAAAGGACAAAGAATAATTGTCCATAATATGGTCTGAAACTTCAACCATGTTACAATGGGTGTCTCCAGTGAATCTCAAAATAGGACTTGCAATATTTGCTCTTAATGCAAAAACTTCACCAATGATTTGGTTTAACCAGGAAGATCCATATCCTCTATCTGATAAAAAACATTTTAACTTGAAAATTTCATCCAAAAAAATGTCATCACTACTGGTTAAACGACTGAGCCTTATAAATTGTCCCTTGACTACACCCCGCTTCATGTGGCTAGGATGTAAATTGCCATGATCTAACTATTGATTAACAAAAGTAGATTTTCTAAAAATACTACTTTTGAAAATACAACTAGAGTGATTAATGGTCAAATGCAGATCCAATTAGTATATACTGCTACCAAAACCTCCCAAAGTGAATTTCAGGAAACTGGTGGTACAATTTAGATCTTGAAGAAAAGTGGAAAAAGAGTCAAAATCTCCCTTCCATAAAGATATCAGGTCGTCAATGTAATGTCTGGAAAATAGAATGTTGTGAGCCAAAGGGTGAGTAACTAAAAACTTAATCTCCCAGGTTGCCATAACTAAATTGACAAAACTGGGTGCTACTCATGCACCCATAGCAACCCCTGATATTTGTTGAAACAATTCTCCTCCGAATCTAAAAAATTGTTGTCTAACACCAGTTCCATCAAAGTGCAACAAGTATAAACTAGGCTACTGTCAAAACTAGTGTGTTGACTGAGGTATTCCCTCATATACTCAATGCCTAATTTCTGGTCTATACTTGTGTAGAGGGAAACTACATCCAAAGAAGCAAATTTTGTGTTAGTGTCGGACACTTGAATCTTGTTCAACAGTTCTAAAAGATGCCACGAGTCCTGGAGATAGAATTTAGAATTCTATACTACGGGGTTTAACAGATTATCTAATCAAATGGAAATGGTTTCTGTTTTAGAAAAAACGGCTGACACAATTGGCCTAAATGGAAGGTGTTCAGCCAGTTTATGCACTTTCGGTATGCCAAACAATGTGGCAATTTTATGATATTCGGTGAACAAAAAAGTATAAACAGAAAAATCAATACAACCTTGACTAAATAAATCAAACAGGCAAGCATCTAGTCTTGAGAAACTCTTGGTAATGAAATCAGTGACCACTTTTTATAACAGTGTTCATCAGCTAATAAAGTGTAAATAGATGACACATAATCAACTGAATTCATAACTACAATGGTCCCTCCTTTATCAGCTTTCATAATACACCAATCGTTATTGTTGGCCATAGTGTGAAGAGCTGAAACCTCTCCTACAGAAAGATTAGACCCATGATGCTGCCTACTGTCAGGTCTTCTAAAATCTTGTTCACACAATTTGCTGAACACAGATACAGTAGAATTTAACAAGGGATTGTATGTACTTTCCTTTTTAATACAAAATTGATGTGAATCTGAAGTTGCAACCTCATCAAAGTATTTTAAATTGAGTTTTCTACAATACAAATTCAAATCAACTATCAGTTTAGGAAGGTGCACTGTATTAGATGGAATAAAAGAGAACCCTTTCTTAAGTACAGAAATTATATCTTGCGACAAAGGAATATCAGTTAAATTGAGAATTTTAATGGAAAAATCTAATATTTTTTCTTTCCTTTGCCCTTCCCCTTGTTTCTCATTTGCACTTTGTTCGACCACTTGGGAGTCTTTTTTTTTTTTTCAGCTTCACCTGTTTTGGCCACAGCTGATTCCAATACAGCAGTTCCTTTTTTGATGGACTGGCAACAAAGATAAAGGTGCTCTCTCAATGTCTTGTGACATAGAAGGCCAAAATACTAGTTCTCTCACCCTTCTTTTGGTAGAATTGATATTGGGTGACCACAATGCAAGATAGTATTGTACTCTTGTTGCAAAGACTTTGGAGCAATCACTTTTGGACCTTTCATAATGATACCCTTGTCAGACAAAATGTCCGTATGGAAAATAGGATTGCACTTCTTGAGGTATACTAGGTTCATAGGTTCATACTAGATTGCTTTGATGGCCATCCTTGATTAATAAAGTGGTTAAGCCTTTGTAAAACTGGATCCGTGGCTGTGTGATCTCTCACCTCATCAAGATGTGTGGAAGAAAAATGTCTCACTTCCATAAATTCGAAATCAAGGTTCTCATTCTCTTGCTGAGGTGTTTTTGGGTGATCTAGGTAATGTATCAGCAAGATAAAGAAGTTTGCCTTTCTTGTACACAAGACTGAAATTATACTTTTGCAATCTCAAGATCATACATTGCAGTCAGGCTGGAGCTAAGTGCATAGGCTTTCTCAAGATAGTGACTAGAGCTTGGTGGTCGGTTTCGATCTGGATAAGTCTACCATAAACATAATCGTGGAACTTCGAACATGCAAACACAATTGCCAAAAGTTCTCTCTCAATCTGGGCATACTGCATTTCAGTTTGGGTAAGATTCTTGATGCATAGGCAACAGGTTGATCTTCTTGTAGAATGAGTGCACCAAGACCAAATTTCAAAGCATCACATGAGAGTAACTGGCTTGTGAACATCAAAATAACTGAGAGTTGGTGGACTAGCAATTCTCTGTTTCATGATTTCAAATGCTCTTTTGTGTTGTTCTAACCAAGACCGGGATACATCTTTACGTGTCAGCTCTCTGAGTGGTGCTGATAGCTGGCTCAAGTCTGGAATGAACTTGCCTATGTAGTTAACCATGCCAAGAAAACATTGCAGGGCTTGAAAATTGTCTGGCACTGGTATCTTGAGAATGACTGTTTGCTTTGAAGGGTTTAGTCGTAAGCCTGAAGTGGTAAATAAATGACCAACATAAATAACTTCTTGTAACCTGAACTTGCATTTCTGTGGATTGAGCTTAAAATTCACTTGATGTGCCCTTTCTAGAACTTTTCTGAGGTTTCTGTCATGCTCAGCTTCACCGTGACCTCCTACTAGTATGTCGTCTACTATAATAGCACAAGGATATTCAGAAAAAAATTTGCTCTATTGCATGTTGAAAGACTTCACTTGCTGAATTTATCCCAAATGGCATTCTCAAAAATTTGTACCTGCCAAATGGAGTACTAAACCTAGTGAGCAGTGATGATTTTGTATCAAGTTGAATTTGCCAAAATGAGCTTTTTGCACCTGAGACAAAAAAATCAGTGGCATTTGACATCAAGGCTGCGACTTCTTTGACTGTGTGCATTGGGTGATGGGAGCTTTTCAATGCTTTGTTCAAATTTCATGGATCAGTACATATTCTGATGTCATATAAGCTTTTCTTATGAGCTACCACTGTGGAAGATACCCATTCAGTTGGAGTTGCGACTGGACAAATCACACTTTGTCGCACCATTTTAGTTGCACCATTTTATCTAACTCAGCTTTGAGTTTGTCCAGCATGGCTATTAGAACTTTACATGCTGGCCTGATAACTGGACTGACATCTGGGTCTAGCTTCATGAAATACACAACTGGAAACTTGCCTAATTTGTCTTCGAAAAGATCAGCGTAGGTGGAAAAAATGTACTGGGTAAAATTAGAGTACTGGTCTTTCACACCAATATGGTGAACTTCCTTATTAAATGAAAACAGTCCCATTTTTAAACTACCTCTGAGCCCTAATAATGACTGGATGTGCCTCTTGACCACATAAAATAGCAAGTCTTAGCTTCTTCGAGTAGAGTAACATAAAAGCACTACTGAGCCTTCAGTCTGAATTTCTTCACCTCCATAAGCAACAAGCTTCACACACCTTGCCAAATCAAGCCTTTCACCATGACACACTCTAGCAAATGTTTCTGCTGACATAACGTTGCACTTCAAACCTGTATCAACTTTGAGCACTATGGGTTTGCTATTTATATGAACAGTACAAAATACTTCATTCTTTGCCCTTAAATCTACTGCACTGACCATTTCGTGAAACACTGACACACCATCAACATAAAGAGTAGGGTTGCAGCTCTGTAATTGATTAACTCGTTTCTTGAAATGTTCCCTTTTAATAAAAGCATGTGGGCCTTTTGATTTGCAAAACCTTTTGAAATGATTCCATTTATTGCATTCGTGGCATTGCGGACCAAAAGCTAAACATTTCTCCCTTTTAGATTCATGATTTTCACCACAATTACGACAGTTGGCAATTAAACTAGGTTGGGGCCCAAGTGTTGAGTTTGCTGACTCACTCTTATGCTTCACTGAGACTCTGCAAACTCTGGAATTTGCTGGAAAACTCTGGGGTTTACCAGTGAGTGCTGCAGGGGCTACAGTTACTGCCATGTGCTTGGGGCTGATTCTTTTAACTGCATGCTGGGTACTATCAACATAAGCTTTATCAATGTGCCTTCTAGAGCTGTTCTGGTTTGTAAACATATTTATGTGCTTTTCTGTGAGCTTATATATCTGACAAATCTCAATGGCCATATTCAAAGTTAAATCACTGTCATGAAAGCAAAATCCTTCTCACTGCTTCATATTTAATGCCACACACAAGTCTGTCCTTTATGAACTCATCCCTTAAGTCAACAAATCTAAATGTTTTAGCCTTGTTTCTAAGGTCAGTTATATATGCTGCAAAAGTTTCAGCAGACTTTTGATCCCTTGTATAAAATAAGTGCCTTTCCATTGTAATATCTGTCTGGGGGCTACACAGTTCTCTAAATTTACATTTTAAGCACTCTTGGTCCTCTCTTGACTCAACCTGTACAACAATATGATGGTTTTCCCCCTCTCCTGTATAGCTTGTGCATACAGAAATGAACATTCCCTTTTCTATGGCTTATGACCCAGCTAAACTAAGAAGAATAAATGCCTTTGCATGGTCATCTTTATCAGAAAATGCAGCCTTTATGAAAATGTCATACTTTTATTTATTTATTTTATTTATTTATTTTACATTTGTTGACCGGGCTAGTCTAGCTGGATACATGTCCATTTTCAGTAGAGGCCCGGGGAGAAAAGCTCCAAAAAACAGAGGTAGATAAACAGAAACATCAGAAGATTAAGTAATTATTATTACATTCATAAATAAAGCAAACAAAAAGGTTGCTTAAACAATCTCCAGTTCTCAGCAATATCACTATCAAATACAAGTGCAATGGGTTTTCGAAATCTGTCTGCCATGCCCACAAAGTAAGTACGAACACAATGGAAATATGGCCCTTGCAATTATGTACAAACTATTCTATGAGCTTGTAGTAACATTCACATGCACAATAAACTCTTTAAAATACTGTACTGTGTGAAATATGCTCTGTAATGGCTGTATTCTGCAAAATAATTTTACTGTAACACTGCACAATCATGTGAACACTTTATACACTTCTGATATTGTACATATCGGTTTATGTGAATATTGTTTAGAATGTTCTGTATGCCTCATTTCATATTTTATGAAAATGAAATAGTGCTGAGCAAGTTTTAATATCCGAAATTTGTTTCTGACCTGTTTTCTGAAGTTTGCACATTATAGGGATGATTCCCTCTTGTATATTCCACCAGTCCCAAGCAAGTGCCTTACAACGTTTTAGCCATGCGACCTCTAACACCATGTCCTTTAGATATACTGCTTCTGACACCATGTCGCTCATCTCTCCCTATCTAACATAGATGACAAATAGGCGTAGTATTTCATTTTGTTGCTTTAATACATAAAAACACATCGGGATGGATAGCAGCATCATAAAATATAAACAAACTAGTAAACAGACATGCATACAAGCTTGCATCTCAACTACTTACTACAAAATGGCAGTCTAGCTTGCACATGCTCAGTATTTATATATGTGTGCCAGCCCTTGGATAGCTTCTTAAAGGTACATGCACACACACATTGATCTACAGGTAGGATAGCAAGGTGAAGATGAGGAAGTGGTGATGGATAGAGAATTTGCATAGATAGGGATGGAGAAAAGTAGAAAAGTAGATAAGACTGATGTTTAACTGGGGTATAGCATGAGCAGAGCCACGAGTTTGATAGGTGGCCTTTCAGAAGATGCTTGAATGAAGGATGGAAGGTTAAAGTTCTAATACCCTGTGGAGTAGAATTCCAGTTTAGGATAACGGAGTAACACTAAAGGCTATTTCCAATTGCTTTTTGAGGTTTATAGATGAAGAGAAGTTGTTTGTCATTAGAATGATGGGGTCTGTGTGGGTGATAGGAAGGTAGAATAGAGCTTAGTGCAGGACAGGCATGAGGTTTATAAATAATGTGGGCAGTTGCTAGATGTACAAAGTCCAGGTAGTGGGGTAGTCCAAGCCAGTTCAAACTTCAAGAGCCTTGCAGCAATGTGTATAGTATTGTTTATTGGCAGCAAATGTAGCAGCTTTGTTGTAGCATGTTTCAAGTTAGTTTTAACAGATACCTGTAAGTTAGTAAGGATATAGGCACCATATAATAGTGAAGGAAGGAGATAGGTGGTTGCTAGGGTGGTTTTAGCAGAGTTAGTAAGAAAGTTTTTATGTCTATAAGGCATACCAAGTTTCAGGTGAGTTTAATTTATATTATTTTGAATGTGGAGTTCAAATCTAAGGTTCTTACCAACTGTCGCACCACGCAGTTTTATATGGATTACAGTTTCTTTGAATTGTTATTTGGTAATATTTTGAAGCTAGATTTGCCCTTCAGATGTGCTTTTGGAAGGAATAGGAATATTATTTTTTTTTGTGGTTGAGTAATAATTAGGCATTGTGAAGCCAGTTTTCAACAGAGGTGAAGGGTTCTTGTGTGATTTCTAGAATATGCTCCAGTGTGTCATTGTCATATAAGCACATTAGTGTCAAATCATCAGCATACTGTATAAGATGCTAGGCTAGAAGAGATATAGTGGTTAGTAATGAAAATATTAGGAGATGTTGACCAAGAATTGAGCCTTGGGGTACACCAGTGGTAATGGGGAGGTAAGGAGAGAATGTATATTGCCATCTAACAGTTTGCTGTCTGTCAGAAATGTAGCTTTTAAGTCACTGAAGTGAATAAGGGGATAGGCCAAGGTGGTGCAGTTGTTGAAGGAGTTTGCTATATGAGATGGTATCAAAGGCTTTGGACAGATTCAGAAATGTGGAAGAGATAATTTTGCCAGAGTCCCTTTTCTTGTTCATATTATCTAAAAAGGATAATAGTGCAGTAGATGTACCGTGGTCAGGGCAGTATCCATGATGAGTACTGGTTAAGAGCTGTTTTGAGAGGTGAAAAAGTTGAGAATGCATAAATGTTTTAGGATTTCTGTGAGAGGGGGGGAGAGAATTCCAATGGACCAGAAGTTAGAGACTTCTGTAGAGTTTCCTCCCATGTGAAATGGGATTACGTATGATCTTTTCCAAATAGCTGGGACATAAAATTCAAGTATGGATCTATTGATTAAGATAGCTAATGGGTAAGATGTGGCTTTTTATGCCATCTTGAGGTATTCATATGGGAGTTTGTTGGCAGCTGTGGAGCAGGGTATATGCTTAAGTAGCATTTTTTAATAGAAGATATTGTTAAAGGTTTTATGGTAAAAATGTTTAGCTTTTGTGGCTAAAGATTGTTTAGATTTATATTTTTCAGAGATTCTTGTGATAGTGGTGGGGGCAGTTGGTAATATGTTATGGGTTTGTATAGAGGAGGGTTATGTGCTGTTGGTGAGGGCAGAAATGTTCTCTATAAAGAATTTATTAAATGTAATCACTATTTCAAGGGGGGCTGCAGGTTTAAGTGGGATACAGATATATTTTTTTTGAAACAGGTTTGAGTAGCAAGTGAATAGAGGACCAGAATTTATTTTTGGATCATTTTTATGATTTAGCTGTAGTTGGTCATAGTATTTTTTTTTATCTTTGCATGTTTGTTTTTAGCTTGAATACTAAGTTCTCTCCAAGCATTGTCTCTGGTACAATTAATGTTTTTGGTAAGTGTGGATAGCCAGGGGGAATGCTTTACTATTACTCTTTTTTTTAAATGTAGAGGGGCAAGGTTATTCAGGGTGTTTAAAATATAAGATTCATAAAGATTAATAACGTTACTTAGCTATCAGTAATGATCAAATCTTTCACTTGTTTACTTGCAAGTCTTTATCCTGCAGTCAGCATGTCTTTTTAACATTTTAAAGCACAACTGTCTTGTAAAATACATGGTATATCCAATTATATATCATAATAATTGTAATCATCTGCCATTTTATCCATTGTACTATTAAACCTTCATTAGGTAACCTTGCAAGTTGGTTATTCACAAATCATATAAGCTTAACTTAGAATAGTTCTGACATTAATTTCAGCAACACAGCAAGTTCATTCACAGCATCCCTAGTTTTCATATGTACAGCCCTCATCTTGAAAGAACAGCTGTGTTAGAACAATCTCTCATACATGAGCTTTATGATAATATTTTCACTGTAATAGTCCTGATATGTCCTTGAGTTATCTGTGTCAACATGCATAGAAACATAACTTAGCAAATATTGTCCCACTTTGATATACAAATAACATGTTAATCCTCAACTGTTTAAATAAGAATATTAAATTTAAAACCATTTGGTCATATGAAAACTATTACAGAAGAATGTTACATACAGCAGCAATAAAAATGCCATGATAATGCTGTCAGTATCTAGTACCTGGCAAAAAGTTGATCAAAACACTGTAAGATTTTAAACACAAAGTTATATTGATGTTATGTCATTCAAAGCATCAGCCCATTACAATCGCGTTTAAACTACACTTTTGCAAAGAGCTGCTTTGTCATTAGAAAAATAACTGTAATGCTGCATGCCATTCCAATGCAGGTGCCAGGTGCAAGATAAAACAGCAAACAGTTTATATGTGCCAGTAGTTTCCTTTAAAGACTTTTCATAAATACCTTACATTGCAAATAACACCCTGTCTCAGAATGCATATTAGCCATCAGTCCACACCATTTAAAATGTCAACTTCTTATTTTAAATTACTCCCATCAAATCAGTTCTAACAGAACCTCATGTAAAATGGGGATTCAAAAATCATACTTATATGATCTACATACACCATTCAAGAAACTTATTATATAGGTACTAAACATTATGAACTGCTGAACATGTAATATCGGTGCAATGCCCACTATTTTGAAGCAGTAGTCATGTTTATAGTATTGCTCCCCCAACAGCATAATTATAACTTTGCATTCAATTCAATCTGGTTGACTGGTGCTGGTTGAAATTAGCACACAGCCTAAATGCATCATTAGCCAAGCATTATTCTGCCCCATTTAAAGAATTTTCACAGTAAGCCCCCCAGACTTTAGTTAATTAACTAATGCAGTCATAGAAAAGTTACACATCATAAAACTGGCACTGCTTGTTCATTATTTACTCACTTTGAAAACTCTTCTTTCAAGATCCCTAAGCTTAATTATTAGGTAGCCGCATTTCAGAAAGTAAAGTCAAAAGACATTAAATCACATAGTCTGCATAACTCAGCACTATCTTCTGTTCACCACACTTAGCCATTTACTATTATTAAATAAAAGTCCTAAAAGCAAAGGTATGGCTCCAAACTTCAAAATCTGTTGAAATACGAATCCAAAATCCAAGAAGTTGATGTCAGCTCAGCTTTATTCACACAAGTGCTTTCACATGGTGCATAATACATGCTGATTAGAACACCTATTTATACTAACAGTTAATCATGTGACAAAACCTAGATGCAAATAATTAAAGTGAACATGTAGCTAAAAAATGTCATAAAAAATTTTTATATAAAACATTGAACAATATTACATACTCATGTATACATACATAAATATAAAATAAATGTTGTTAAAATAATTATAATTACTTCCTCAAAGACCTTTTCTGTAATGTTGGTTTAATAGGAACATGGTCATTTAGACCATGCCCACAGTTGGCCCTTAATCTAATAATCCAACCTGCTTCTAACTCTTCAGTTCTATGTCTTACATTACCCCTTCTCACAGTCTCAAAAGTTTTAGCTAGTACTGAGAACATAAAAACATGTTTTATATCTGTTTGCATAACATGCTTGGCAAGTGCATTAGTACCATTCATTCTCTTAATGTTATATAAATGCTCTCTAATCCTCTCTCTAAGACTGTGGTCAGTCTTACCTACATAGTATTTATTACATAGGGTACAGACTGCAAGATATACAACATGCACGGTGCCACAATCAGTACTAGTAGTAAGTTTGTAAAATTTGCCTGTATCTGGATGTTTAAATTCAGAAGCTGTGGACACATAACTACAATAATTGCATGTCCCACATGGTTTGGTGCCCAAATTATTGGTTAAATATTAATTCTGGGATTTATGACATAACCTAGACTTTAATGATTTCATATTCTTAAAAGAAAATTGAGGTTTTGTACCAACCAAGGCCTTAATGTTGTCATCCGTCATCAGAATGCCCCAATGCTTATTTATAATTTCTGTATACAATTTTACATCTCTAGTATAATGCATAGACATTCTAAGTTGATTATCAATGGTTCTATTCTTTTTACTAGAGTGTTCAGAAAAGTAGGGTTTAGCTATGGTGGATCTCACAGCATCTGTGGCTGCAGAGTTCTTCCTCACCAATCCCTGTTCGTAACCCCTAGCAACCAAATCCAACCCAATTTTAGTTTTATGATGCTCATAGTCTTCATCCCTCACATTGAGCCTTGATGCCCTAAAAAACTGATTTTTAGCAACATTGTCAAAAACAAAATTTGGATGCATACTACCCCTACTGAGTAACTGGTTGACATGACATTCCTTCTTGCACAATCTACTAATTACACCACCTTTTTCATCCTTATATATGTATACATCTAAAAACTGTATACCTTCCGTAGAATAATTCAAAGTAAATTTCAAAAAGTCAGACGACAAATTAATGTATTTAATAAATTCCATCAGTTGTATTTCCGTACCATTCCAAATCAAAAAAAAGTCATCCACAAATCGTTTATAAAACAAAATATATCTGTAAAATGGACCTTGCATCAAATGTTGAGTTTCCCATACCCTCATCACTGCATTCGCATAGCTATTGGAGCAAGAGCTCTCCATAGCAACACCGTTTTTCTGCCAATAAATTTCTTGATTGAACACAAAAATATTATTGCGTAAAACCAAACCCAGTAAAGTTTGTATTAAATATATCTCATCCTCTTCATAGTCATTCAATAATTCAGTGACATATTCTATATCTACAGTATTGGGTATTACAGTGAAGAGAGAGGTCACATCCAAGGTAACAAAAAACATATTCCCATTAATAATAACTTTCCTTGAAAACTCATATAATTCTTTCAAAAATTGTTCAGTATCTCTTAAAATTACTTTCAATGTACTAACCAAATTTCGCAAACTCTTCTCAAGATATATAGACAAAGATTCTGTACACCAATTATTACCCGCCACAATAGGTCTCATAGGTGGTTTGTTACTATTTTTGTGTACTTTTGGTAAACCTTTTATGATAGGAATGGTAGGATTAGGTGTTTGAAAATACATAGCTAATTCATGGTTTATTAATGAACTTGCTTCTAACCAATCAATAGATTTACTTACATTGTTAATCATATTATCAACTTATTCAGATGTAATAACTTCATATGAGGTTTTGTCTAATAACAAATCATACATAGCTTTATCATAATCAGACCTGTTCATCACAACAATCTGGCCCCCTTTATCAGCAGGTCTAATAACTAGGTCTTGTTGCTTTTCCAATGCTACTAATGCATCATGTTCTAGTCTAGTTAAATTAAACCTAGGACCTGTTCCTTTTGTGACCTGCATTTATTATTATAAACATCATATATATCAGAAATACAAAGTTGTTCAAATGCATTAACCAACATGTTATTCTTCGGTACATATAAACTAGGTTTCTTAAAACAACTAGCTTGGGGCTCTTGCATGTCATGAAACAAAGTTTTAAGAGAGAGATTGCGTGAAAACATTTTAACATCTAAAATAATGTCTGTTATACACATATCAGCTGTAGGTACAAACATTAAACCTTTGTTTAAGACACTTAACTCAGATTCAGTCAAACAGTGGGTAGATAAATTAATAACTAATGCTTTCTCTGTTGAAATGCTTTCTTTATTGTTAATGGGCTGGTCAGTGTTGCTGCCAACTTCTGTTTGTATCTGGTTGTACTCCAGCCTCTCTGCTGTTGGTTGTATTGTCCCTTCCTTACTTTGCTCATAGATCTTTCCCTTACTGGAAGGGGAAAGTTGAGATCCATACCTTGTAACCCCTGTAAAAAATTAACATTCAAAGCATTACCTTTCTCTTGGTTGGTATTCAAAGGGGGAAACTCAGAGTCAGTGGACCTATGCACATCCGCTATCATTGTAATAGTCTTCCTAATGGCGCCCTGTTCTGATCCAGTTTTTGATAACAAGGGAACCGCTTCACAAAACTCAGTCTCTACCAAACATTGATCTGTACGTGAAGTAACATTATCTGTGGCCAAAACTGCCGCCGACTGCTTTCCCAAGCCAGTAACTTCATTATTTCACCTGGTGTTGCACAACTCTTGATCTTGTTCCAAAATCGTCGACCGCTGTCATAATACTCCTGTCGATCGACCACTCTGTTGAGGTTGTTGTGAAGTATACGATTGGTCACCCGGATCATGTGACCACGTAAAAATACTTCCTGTAGAAAAATCTTGGCGGTCACGTTTAACTTTATTCATCTTTATTTGTATCAGTTTTCTGCCATACATAAGTACATTGTCAATGGTATCAGTTAAGGGTTTCTCTAACACAGTAAAACTGTATTTAGAATGAAGCGCCAGGTATTTGGTCTTAATATTCTCAAGCAGCAACACTTCTTGTCTATTAGCTGAGGCTATCAATAGTTGTAAATAACCCCTGCTGGTAGAAAGATTAAGCTGCTGCCAACTAGTTAATAAAACAGAATCACAGTCATTCTGAGTAGGCATCTTCAAAAGCCTTAAGCCACGAGGTATTATCTGCTCATTTAGACATAATTGTAAATGAAACCTTTCATACTGAGTCCTTTTAAGCTTACATAACTCTTTTTCCAGGTTCAACAAGTCACTTTTCAGTGCCAAATAATCATATTGAGAAACCCCTTCACCTTCAATTGGTGTAAAGTCACTCATGAGTGGATTTTCCTTATCACAAAACCTGGATATGAATGCATCAACATTCAGTTCATGACAGTCCATGTACTCAGCCTCTTCTACTGATTCAAATACCTCTGTAGCTTCATTTCCTGTAGCCATATTAAAGCTGTTGTTTGGTAAAGACTCAGAACAAATTAGGCAAGTAAAAAATGTTACCAGTTCAACAGCTAACCTTTGCTAAAAGATAAAAATCAAATAAAAGTCCAAAAAGCAAAGGTATGGCTCCAAACTTCAAAATCTGTTGAAATACGAATCCAAAATCCAAGAAGTTGATGTCAGCTCAGCTTTATTCACACAAGCGCTTTCACATATAGCTTCGTCAGGTGCATAATACATGCTGATTAGAACACCTATTTATACTAACAGTTAATCATGTGACAAAACCTAGATGCAAATAATTAAAGTGAACATGTAGCTAAAAAATATCATAAAATTTTTTTATATAAAACATTGAACAATATTACATACTCATGTATACATACATAAATATAAAATGAATGTTGTTAAAATAATTATAATTACTTCCTCAAAGACCTTTTCTGTAATGTTGGTTTGATAGGAACATGGTCATTTACCCAATACTGTAGGTATAGATACTGCAAACAGATATAAAACATGTTTTTATGTTCTCAGTACTAGCTAAAACTTTTGAGACTGTGAGAAGGGGTAATGTAAGACACAGAACTGAAGAGTTAGAAGCAGGTTGGATTATTAGATTAAGGGCCAACTGTGGGCATGGTCTAAATGACCATGTTCCTATTAAACCAACATTACAGAAAAGGTCTTTGAGGAAGTAATTATAATTATTTTAACAACATTTATTTTATATTTATGTATGTATACATGAGTATGTAATATTGTTCAATGTTTTATATAAACATTTTTTATGACATTTTTAGCTACATGTTCACTTTAATTATTTGCATCTAGGTTTTGTCACATGATTAACTGTTAGTATAAATAGGTGTTCTGATCAGCATGTATTATGCTCCTGACGAAGCTATATGTGAAAGCGCTTGTGTGAATAAAGCTGAGCTGACATCAACTTCTTGGATTTTGGATTCGTATTTCAACAGATTTTGAAGTTTGGAGCCATACATTTGCTTTTTGGACTTTTATTTGATTTTTATCTTTTAGCAAAGGTTAGCTGTTAAACTGGTAACATTTTTTACTTGCCTAAATTACTATTATTACCCCAAATTTAAATGTCCACTTAAGTAGCTAAGTGGCATCAGTCTTTGCTTCTCATTTTTCAATGTAAATAAACAACAGTCTCACAATTCTCCGCACACAAACTCTTGTTCCCTTTCTTCTTCTAGTTCAACATGCATTCATTACATTTTCTTGTTGAATTGCTACAGATTTCGTACTCATATAATCCAATGATTGTGGAAACCCTTTATAGCCTTTCCATGGCCAAGCAGTGTGAGGTCAGCAACCACATCCCTGCTAAAAACATTTTCAGAACCAGTGGAAATGATAACTTATATCTTAATTTCTGTTGAGAAAATTACACCCATTTCAATATGTAGTCTGCAATAAATTCTGATATACAAATACTGGGCTTTCATAAATTGTTGTCCTATTAACTGATCACAAAATTGCTCCTTTTCACACCAAATCACAATTTAAACCAGGACCACTCTCATTTGACCACACGTCCAGTGAGCTAGTGAAAACAGCAATCTGTGTGCTTTTTCAATACCTAGAACTGTCTTGGAAATTCCAGTCCTTTGCACCGCAGTGGATTTCAAAAACTCTAGACAGACAAATCTTTCTTCACTATCTAAAATCCCATTCAGTCACATTTATCTTATAGTTACACAAACTCCACTCCACACACCTTCAGATAGAAACAACTCTGATCCAAAACAATACCAAAACAGCAAAATCTTCAGAAGTCAGGAATCAAAAAACAGGAACCAAAGTCAAATCCAAAAGCAAATTCTTTATTCTCCAGCGCCTTGATGTAACCACCTTTCAAGAGTATACATTCTCACTGAAAGAATGGATATATATATATATATATATATATATATATATATATATATATATATATATATATATACTCATAGCAATTAATTAAACAATTAATTAAACAATTATATTCAAAAAAGTTTTAAAGTAGACACCTCCAGTTTATTTCATTATTCAGTCCACAGGGTGTCATTGTATTGTATTTCAAAATAAAAATACTTTCCTTATATTGTAAGTTATATTTCAAAGCATTTTCATCATTACAAAGACATTTCACACTTTCTAAAACTGTTCCTGTTAAAAATGAAGCATCACTATTATGATAAACACTAAAATGTATGGCAATAAATTTATTTTCCCTTTTATGTCTTATGCCTCTAATGTGCTCACCTAACCTAATATGAAACTCTCTTTTAGTTTCACCTATATAATATAATCCACAGGGACAGTGTAAAGCATACACAACTCCCTTGCTTCTACAGGTAAAACTATCTCTTACTGTGGACCTAATGTTGTTAATATAATTAAATGTTCTAACTATATTCCTACAAACACTGCATCTACTGCAACATCTTGTACCAAATTCACTTAGTGGTCTTGGTAAACAAAATTTTGGCATTACAAATTTACCATGTACCACCATATCTTTCAAATTTCTTCCCTTTTATAGGAGAATAAAGGTTTTTGTGGCAAAATGTGCATCAACACCTTGTCTTTCACTAAAAATTTCCAAAAATGTTCCACTACATCCTTTATGTCTCCACTTTTTACATTATATGTAGAGACAAAATAAATATCCTTACAAGTTTTATCACTGGTTGCCAGATGATATTTCTTATAATGGTGATGTTCACCCTTATTACATTTATTCCTTACCATATTATTCTCCTTTTTTACCTTCATAAGGGCATTTTCTAAAATATTCACACTGTACCCTCTTTTCAAAAATATATTATATGTAATATCCCATTCCCTTTGTAAATGTTCTTGTGTATTACATAATCTAGATACCCTTGCCAATTCCCCATAAGGGAGAGCTTCCAAAGTATGTACAGGATGGCAACTAGATGCATGAAGGTATTGATTACCATCTATAAACTTCCTATGTATATTTGATATAATTTTACCATGTTCCGTACCCTCAAAAACAAGATCCAAGAATATTACTTTGTTTCCCTTCTGTATTCCATCAAATTCTAACCCAAATGGGTTACCATGTAAGCCTGTCAAAAATTCATTAACTGAATCAAAACCACCATCACAAATAAAAATCAAATCATCTATGTAACAAAAATAAAATAACACATTACATTTCATAAAATTCTTTAAAAAGAATTTGCTTTTGGATTTGACTTTGGTTCCTGTTTTTTGATTCCTGACTTCTGAAGATTTTGCTGTTTTGGTATTGTTTTGGATCAGAGTTGTTTCTATCTACATTTATCTTATAGGTTCATAGGTTCATAGGACGATACTAGGCTATTGGCCTGGAGGCCCTTACAAGCCTCATCAAGAAATTCACCCATATTCCCATAAAGTCAGCACCTGTTTCCCCAAAGCTGAAGAACACAGTACTTAATGTTAATGCCAGAGCACATGTTTGACTTAAATATTGTCAGAGTGCACTTTATAGAGGGTGACATTATCATTGTATGATAACAAAATGTTCAGAAGAGTGTTTAACATAGTGTGGACTCAAATGCCATTCTGAAATCATCACCATACTGATTGCTGAATGAGCACACACACACAAACACCATTTGACTGCAGTGAGATTAGAACTCCTACCTAATTAACTGCAGAACACAGTACATAACAGAAATGCCACAGCACTTCTTGCTTTATCTTGCAATGCTTCCAAGTTTTCTTCTATATAATTTATCTGACTGATTAGTTCTTTGGATTTGTTCTACACAACCACAACTCTTTAATTGGAGAGAGGCATCATGGTGTCATACTGCTCTTTTTTTGTTTTATTTATTTATTTCTTTAATATTTGTTTACCGGGAATGTCCGACTTGGAACAAAGCCAATTTTCAGTGGAGGCCCAGGGGAAAAATGCTCCAGACGCATGGCCTTATAACGTGAAAGGAGAAAACCCACATGAATGCAGGGAGGGCATGCAGACTCCCTACAGAAGGCACACCAACCAAGAATCGAACTAGAGAACCTTTTGCTGTGAGGCGACAATGCTACTGCTGTACCACTGTGCCATTCAACAACTTATTTGAATAATTTCCAGATGACCTTAGCTGCTTAAAGTTGTTGTTCTTCTTCTTTCGGCTTTTCCTGGTTAGGGGTCACCACAGTGGAACTCCGGTCCACTAATGATTGGCAGTATATTTTTACAGTGCTGAGGTGCCAGCCCACTGCCCAACCTTCAATGAAGGCACGCCCATTCACGCATGTCTTTCGAATGCCACTCGACCGTGGGGAGGATATGCAGACTCCACACAGAAGGCGCTCAAGCTGAGAATCAAATGGGAGAACCTCTTGCTGTGAGGCA